>NW_028274813.1:53418106-53569621 GCF_037043125.1 Eumetopias jubatus
CCTGGCAAAACACCAACCCTACATGAATCTTGGGAGGAATTGTTAATTTCCAAGCAGTTAGTGTCAGAATTGCTTGGTGTGGAAAACCTGTTCATCTGGTGTCAGAAGTGTTGTGAGTGTGGTAGTGGTGTGAGAGTAAAGGTACACAGTGAGTTTTCCTTTTCTCTCACCTACCAACTTACCTACATCTGCACTCAGTATTTCCTACTGGCTGATAGTTGCAGAGGAAAACATGTTCCTTTCCACTGAACCCTTCCATCTCTCCTCTGAACTCCATGTCACCTCACTTTCTCGGGGGCCTTACTTTCTGAGGCTTATTCCTTCTCTTGTATGTCAATATCCTTTTTTTTAACAGGGCCTTACAGTAGATCAGAATTTTAACACATTCAGTTCTCTACTATCTTAATATAATTCTTCTGTCCCAAGTCTCCTTAGAGCTGACAGTTTCTTTTCACAACAAAGATTCTTTAAAAGGTTTTCTCATTAGCTTCACTGCAGTAATAAATAACCCCCAAGTCTCAGTAGATTATAGCAACAAGCACTTATTTCTTGCTCATGTTACATGTCAACCACTGTTGGTTTGCTGCTCTGGCTCTTTGTATCTTATTAGTCTAGGACCCATTCTGAAAGAGAAGCCCTTTTAGGAAATGCTGTTTGCATGGCTGAAAGAAGAAAGTGAGAACTGATGAAACTACTTCATGCCCTTCAAACTTTTATTTGGAGATGTTTAAGTTCTAATCCATAAACTTTTGTGGTATTTGGACACAATCATCTTTTGTATAATTGGTATAAATCAAAAGATATGGAAAACCATTGTTCTGGAGAATAAGCCGACTTAGTAATGAGAGCAAAAATTTAGGGCTACAGTTTGTGCTAGCACGAGATCCAAGAGATAGAGGTATCTATCTAGGTGTTAATGCTTTAACAGATTTGTGTGTATGTGTGTGTGTGTGTGTGTGTGTGTGTGTGTGTGTGTGTGTAATGTGAAGTCCTCTAAAGAGCAGGCCCCACACTGGGGCTCTTTTGCCTGAGGCTAAGGATGGTCTTCACTTGGGTGTTCCATATTGACATTTAACCCAAAATGAACTAATTTTTTGTTCCAGATCTGTTCCTTCTCCAGTGGTATGAGAGCAGAGATCATGTTCTTTCTTTTCATCTTTAATCCTGATGCTCTGATTTACTCTAATGTTGTTGTGGAGCCTCTTTCTGAACTGGAAATGTGATGATAACCCTCTCCTCAAAGCTCAGAGTCTCCCCATTCTCACAGGATGAAATCCAAAATTCCTGGTTTGCCATTAAACTAAGCTCATTCCTCCTTCCATCCTCTTATAGTCCTCATTTTGGTCGTTTGAATTAATAATATTTATACTTCTGCCTTTGCTGTTTTTTTCTAACATGGATCTATCACTAATTTATGCTTCAGCTTCCTATTCATCATCTAGGTCTCAGTTCAGATGTTACCTACTGTATTGAACTTAGTGCCACACGCAGACTTTTATATACCTTCTCTTGTGTTTCTACTGAAATCCTATTACATAATTATGACAAAACATTTAATTACACTATCTGCTATAATTTTGTGTTACAAAGTCAGAGTTATATAAATATATATAGCCATATCCATATGATTTATATGTAAAGGAAATATATGTACTATATATGTGTGTGTATCAATATATGCCACACATAGAACTTAATGTAAAATAGTATATCAGTACACGTTTACTAAATAAACACATTTTTCCTAGGTATTAAGACATAACCGGGCACCCGGGTGGCTCAGTTGGTTAAGTGTCTGCCTTCGGCTTAGGTCATGATCCCAGGGCCCTGGGATCAAGTCCTGCATCGGGCTCCCTGCTCTGTGGGGGGCCTGCTTTTCCCTCTCCCTCTGCCTGCCGTTCTGCCTACTTGTGCTCTCTCTCTCTCTCTCTCTCTCTGTCAAATAAATAAATAAAATCTTTAAAAAAAAAAGACATAACCTTTGTTATTTTGAATTTCTTTACTCAGTCATGGTCCAAAATAAGAATTCTGCTTTTCATTTGATGTATCTTCCCTTCCAAATTAATTAGTTTCAAGTGGAAAAGCATGTAAAGTACACAGATGCCTAAAATTTTCAGATTCTCCTCCAAATATTCAAAGTTATTAGAGATATATTCCTGGGCTATGTCTGACTCTACCATTCATTTCCATGTGAATTACCCGAAGTGCTGAACAGTTTAGGGGAATTGATGAATCTTAGCAAAGGATTTATAATATGTTGCTTTAATCCATTCATATTACTTTGGATTACAAACAACTTTTATCTGAAACATTGCATTTGTCTCTTAAACTGTTTCCTTACCTCCAGTCTCCCCTTTATCCCAAATACATTCTTTAAAATGATTTTTATTGAATAATTCATAATTTCTCCTTTATTTGAAATGTCACCTTTGTCAGATTCTTTTTTTTTTTTTTTTTTTTGGTGATACATATCTAACCCCCTCTTTATTTATTTTTTTTACATTTTTTAAAAATTTTATTATGTTAATCACAATACATTACATCATTAGTTTTTGATGTAGTGTTCCATGATTCATTGTTCGCGTATAACACCCAGTGCTCCATGCGGTACGTGCCCTCTTTAATACCCATCACCAGGCTAAAGAGAAATAAGTCAATCAGAGAAAGACATGTATCATATGATCTCACTGATATGAGGAATTCTTAATCTCAGGAAACAACCTGAGGGTTGCTGGAGTGGTGGGGTGTGGGAGGGATGGGTGGCTGGGTGTGAATTGTGTAGAATGATTTTTTAAAAATACAAATCTGGTTCTTTCACTCTTTAGTCAAAAACTATCAATAACTTTCTATTTCTTATATTTATAATTGATACCTCCCTATCCTTCATTCTTTACCCCCATTCAATCATCAAGTTTTATATATTCAACTTCCTTATCCTCTATCATTTCTAGCCTTTCGTTTCTATCTTTAGAGCTACTTATAATTAAAGCATCTATCATATTGTGCTTGAATTACTAGAATAGTCCCAAATTAGTCTCTCTTCTTGGAGGTTTGTCTTTCCCTAATACATTTTCTACTCTGCTGACAGATTGATTATTCAGAAATTAAAATCAGTGCATATTAGATATAGGCTAAACTCCATGATATTAGCACACAAAGGCTCTGCCTTTATCTTCTAGCCTGTCTCTTTTTCTTTTTTTGTTTGTTTTTTTCTTACTTTTGCTAATAACACTGGTCCTACCATCTGGAAAACCCTTTAGCACCATCTTTCTATAAAGTGCTTTTAACACTGAGTTTGATCAACCTTGTCTGTGAAATCTTTTCTGTAGCCTTCACTACCTCCCTAGCAGAGAATTCACCATTCCATTCCATCCTTGGTGCCCCTTTTTGATTTTGTTAGTATTTCTTTAATGGTCATTATAAAATTCAGTCACTTTAGTATATATGCCTATATTAAGTGTTTTTATGCATTTTCTTATTTAATCTTTATGATATCTCAAAAAGTTACATTGTTTTATATATTCATTCCTTTTACACATATATTAATCATCTATTTTGTGTGAAGCATTTTTGCAATGCATTAAAGCTTACATAGTAAGAAAGACATGGTTGCCATAATAGAACTTTAGAAAATTAAGGCTCAAAATATGTAAGTAACTGAACCTAGTGATACATAGTTGCAAATGCCAATGGATTCAGATCTAGATTTTCAGGGCATAAGCAACATCTTATTTGTGATTTTATCACTAGTACTTTCTTCAATTTCTAGCTCATTGCAGTTGAATAAATGATATAATGAAAATATTTTACTTTTTAAACATAATTATTTTATTTGGGCACAGTTCATCTACTCTTGAAATTCCTTTCACGTTATATACATTCCAGGATGAGAACACTTTGGAAAATGCACTGAATTATAGAAATTATAATTACTACTTGGACAGTAGATATTTAACTATTTGTTCTGTAGCTTTGCATATCCTAATTAAGGATTAACCTGTGATATGAAAGAGCTCACCTCATCTCATGAATACAGCTAGATAACAGCCACATGAGTGGAACTAACCCAGAAAGTGACCCAAAAACTAGCAGAACAGACCCTCCACAGTTAATCTTAGAGAAGAGGCCACATCAGAAATGGTAGGAGGGGCAGAGATCTGGTAGGGAACTAAACTTCCTATGAGACTAACCACAAACTGGAGGGATACCACAAGCACGGAGAAGGGAGAGGAACAGACCCTACTGCAGGGACAGAGGACCTGCACTGGAAAGACAAGTCCCCATAACATTTGGATTTAAAAACCAGTGGGATTTTTATAGTCAGTGGGGCTTAACTGTAGGTACTTTAAAAATCAGTAGACTTAGTACTGGGAGAGCCAGAGGGTGATAGGGAACCGAGTCCCTACACTTGTTATGATGAACACTGGGTACTGTATGTAAGTGATGAATCACGGAATTCTACTCAAGAAACCAATATTGCACTGTATGTTAACTACCTAAAATTAAAAAAACAAACAAAACAGCACAACAAACAACCCCACTGAGATACAGCATAGAAGCAGCAGTTTGAGAAGCAAGCTCCTGGGGTATACAGGAAGGATATTTATTTGCTATTCTCAGAATATGCACTAGAGGGGCAGGGATTCTTAAGGATACTTCTCCGTGATCTTGCCATTTGCAACGACGTGGATGGAACTGGAGGGTGTTATGCTGAGTGAAATAAGTCAATCAGAGAAAGACATGTATCACATGACCTCACTGATATGAGGAATTCTTAATCTCAGGAAAGAAACTGAGTGTTACTGGAGTGGTTGGGGGTGGGAGGGATGGGTGGCTGGGTGATAGACATTGGGGAGGGTATGTGCTACGGTGAGCACTGTGAATTGTGCAAGACTGTTGAATCACAGATCTGTACTTCTGAAACAAATAACGTAACATATTTTAAGAAAAAAGAAAAAGAAGAAGATAACAGGAGAGGAAGAAAAGGGGAGTATGTCAGAGGGGGAGACGAACCATGAGAGATGATGGACTCTGAAAAACAAACTGAGGGTTCTAAAGGGGAGGGGGGTAGGGGGATGGGTTAGCCTGGTGATGGGTATTGAGGAGGGCACGTTCTGCATGGAGCACTGGGTGTTATGAACAAACAATGAATCATGGAACACTGCACCAAAAACTAATGATGTAATATATGGTGATTAACATAACAATAAAAAATTAAAAAAAAAAAAAGATACTTCTCCGAGAACAAAAGACCTTGCAGGCACCATTTTTCTCCCCACCCCAGCCTAGATACCAGGACATCTCCAGGAACCAACACAGACACACTCCACATAGCTTGCTAACACTGTGTATCCCACCCCCATGTTCTCCTGCTCTGCCTCATCCTACTTGCCTCACTCGCAGGCGTCCCTCCAAAGCAGCTCTAGCGGGGTCTCACCCTGTAAGGAGTCCTGGTAGGGACCAGTGCCTACTTTACTAAAACTGTGCAGCTGCCCCACCCCCCCCCCCGTGAACCTACCTGACTCAGTGGGAGTCCCTTCAAAGTTCTGCCTAGCATGTCTCATTCTGCAAGCAGCACTACAGTGACCAGCTCCACTCCAAGGTGACTCTTGCCCTGGGGAGAGGAGAAGATAACCAAACACAACAGTTTACTGCAGCCCCAGCTGTGGGCTGGGGGCACACATCTTACCTGACTGCCAGCCCCACCCACCAACAAAACCTCACAGGGAGCAGTATAAGGAGAGAGCCCTATAGTTCAGGACCACTGCTTCCCCAACAGATAGACTAGGGGCAGATATCTGGTCTGACTGCAGGCTCTACCACCAGTGAAAGCATCTCAGGGGACCATGTAGGGAGAACATCACCCCCAACGCCAAAACCAGATAAAGACACTACAAAAAAGAAAACTACAGGACAATATCTCTGATGAACATAGATGCAAAAATCCTCAGCAAAATATTAGCAAACTGAATCCAACAATGCATTTAAAAAAAATCATTCACCATGATCAAGTGGGATTTATCCCAAGGATGCCTTTGGCTCAATATTTGCAAATCAGTCAGTATGATACATCATATTAAAAACAGAAAGGATAAAAACCATATGATCATCTCAAGAGATGCAGAGAAAGCATTTGATAAAGTACAACATCCATTGATGATAAAAACTCTTGAGAAAGTGGTTTTAGAGGGGAACATACCTCAGTATAATAAAGGCCATATATGAAAAACCCACAGCTAACATCATACTCAATTTTGAAAAACTGAGAGCTTTTCCTCTAAGATCAGAAGCAAGACAGTGATGTCCACTCATCACTTTGTCAACATAGTACTGGAAGTCCTGGCCACAACAATCTGATAAGAAAAATAAATAAAAGGCATCCCCTTAAAAAGGGGGGGGTTCCTGGGTCGCTCAGTAGGCTAAGCATCTGACTCTTGGTTTTGGCTCTGGTCATTATTTCAGGGTTGTGGGATCAAGCCCCATGTGGGGCTCCAGGCTCAGCCCAGGGTCTGCCTGAGATTCTGTCTTTCTCTCTCTGCCCCTCCCCCTCTTGCACACATGCTCTCTCTCTCTCAAATAAATAAATCTTAAAAAGGGATCCAAATTTGTAAGGAAGAAGTAAAACTTCCACTATTTGCACATGACATGATACTACATATAGAAAGCCCTACATACTCCACCAAAAAACTAGAACTGTAAATGAATTAAGTAAGGCTTCAGGATACAGAACTAATATGCAGAATTCTGTTGCATTTTTATACAGTGATAATGAATTATCAGAAAGCAAAATTAAGAAAACAATCCCACTTACAGTTGCACCAAAAATAATAAAATACTTAGAAATAAACTTAACCAAGGATGTGAAAGATTTGTACTCTGAAAATTATAACACACTGATAAAAGAAATTGAAGATGAAACAAAAAAATGGAAAGGTATTCCACGCTCATGGATTGGGAGAATCAGTATTGTTAAAATGTCATTACTACCTAAAGCAACTACAATCCCTATCAAAATACCAACACCATTTCACAAAAGATCCTGAGTAACCAAAGCATCTTGAGAAAGAAGAACAAAGTTGGAGGGATTACAATCCAGATTTCAAGATTCCTACAAAGCTGTAGTAATGAAAACAGTACAGTACCAGAACAAAAATAGACATATAGATCAATTAAACAGAGTAGAGTTTCCAGCAGTAAATCCACAATTATATGATCAATTTATCTATTATAAAAGAGGCAAGAATATACAATGGGAAAAGACAGTCTCTTCAACAAATGGCATTGGGAAAACTGGACAGCTACATGTAAAGCTACATGGATCACTTTTTTACACTGTACACAAAGGATTAAAGACCTAAATGTGAGACCTGAAACAATAAAATTTCTAGAAGAAGACACAGTCAGTAACATCTTTGACATCAGCCATAGCAACATTTTCCTAGATACGTCTCCTGAGGCAAGGGAAACAGAAGCAAAAATAAACTATTGGGAACATCAAAATAAAAGTTTCTGCACAGCAAAGGAAACTATCAACAAAACTAAAACACAACCTACTAAATGGGAGATGTTTAGAAGTGGTATATTTGATATATCATCATATATCCAAAATATATGATGAAATTATACAATTCAACACCAAAAAACCAAATAATCCAATTAAAAATGGGCAGAAGACATGAACAGACATTTTTCCAAAGAAGACACACAGATGGCCAACAGACACATGAAAAGATTCTCAACATCACTAATCATCAGGGAAATGCAAATCAAAGCCACAGTGGTATATCACCTCACACCTTCAGAATGGCTAAAATCGAAAACACAAGAAGCAAGTGTTGGTGATTATGTGGAAAAAAGGAACCATTGTGTATTGTGGGAATGTGAACTGGTGCAGCCCTGTGAAAAATAGTATGGAGGTTTCTCAAAAAATTAAAAATAAAATTACCATATAATCCAGTAATTCCAATGCTGAGCATTTATCCAAAGAATATGCAAACACTAATTCAAAAAGATATATACACCCCTATGTCTATTGCAGCATTATTTACAATTGCCAAGACATGGAATCAACCCATGTGTCCATCCATAGATGAATGGATAAAGAAGAGGTGGTATATATACACAATGGAATGTTACTCAGCCATAAAAACGATGAAATCTTTCCATTTGCAACAACATGGGTGGTATAATGCTGAATGAATCAAGTTAGTCAGAGAAAGACAGATATCATATGATTTCACTCATATGTGGAATTTAAGAAACAAAACAAATGAAGAAAATTTTTAAAAAGAAAAACCATCTTAAATATAGAGAACAAACTATTGGTTGCCAGAGAGGAAGTGGGTGGGGGGGATGGGTGAAAAAGGTAAAGGAGATTAAGAGTACACTTATCATGATGAACACTGAGGAATGTACAGAATTGTTGAATCATTATATTGTACATGTGAAACTAATATAACACTGTTTTAATTATATTTGAATAAAAAAGCCAAGAGTAGCAAAAGGAAGGCAGCCGTAGCTATATTTATATTAGACAAAATAGACTTTAAGCTAAAAATTGGTCACAAAAAATGCCATTATATAATGATGAAGAGGTGAATAATAATGATATAATAATTATATATATTTATGTACCCAACAGTGAAGCACATAAATTTATAAAGTAAATATAGAACTAAAAGGTGAGATAAACAGCAAACACAATAATATTTGCAGACTAATACTGCACTCTCAACAATGAATATGTCATCTGGATGGAGAACCAAAAAAGAAATTGCATTTGAACAACATATAGACCAAATGAACCTAACACCATATATAAGATAGTCCATCCACCAGTAGTGGAATATACATTCTTCTCAAGTGTACATGGAACATTTTCTAGGATAGATCCTATGTTAGGCCACCAAAGAAGTCTCAACACATTCAAGGAGATAGAAATCATGTCAAGTATTGTTTCCAAACACAGTGTTATAAAACTAGAAATCAACAATAAGAAGAAAACTGAAAATTCTCAGATGTGAGGATGTTAACACACTCCCCTACAATCATTGGATCAAAGAAGTAATCAGAAGGTAAATAAAAAATAAATGTATTTTTTTAAAGATTTATTTATTTTTAGAGAGAGAGAGAGTACAGAGGGTGGGGTAGAGGGAGAGGGGAGAGAAAATCCTAAGCAGACTCCCTGCTGAGCAGGGAGGCCAACACAGGACTTGATCCCACGACCCTGTGATCATGACCTGAGCAGAAGCCAGAAGTCCGACGCTTAGCTGACTGTGCCACCCAGGTGCCCCCAAATATATTTTGAAACAAATGATAATAGAAACACACATGCTAAAATTTATGGGATGCAACGAAAGCAGTTCTAAGAAGGAAGTTAATAGCTATATAATCATATGTTAATAAAAAAGAGCTCAAACCTAACATTACACTTCAAGAAACTAGAAAAAGAATAAATTGAGCCCAAAGTTAGCAGAAAGAATAAAAATTATCACAGGAATTGAAATTGAGTTTAGAAAAATGATAGAAAAGACCTGCAAGACTAAGAATTCTTTGAAAAGATAAAGAAAACAGACAAACCTTTAGCTAGACTGACCAGTAAAAAAACAAAGAGGACTCAAATAAATTTTTAATGAAAGAGGAGACACTATAACTGATACCACAGAAATACGGAGGCTCATAGGGACTACTGTAATCAATTATATGCCAGCAAAGTATGGGTTTACCCTGCTATCCAAAAACATAGCATTCCTATGAAAATTCCCATAATCCAAAATGGCATAAAGAATAATCATCACTAATTTATATGAAAAAAATTTTTGAGCATTCCCAGACCCCCAAAATAACCTCTGTTAGGCTTTTCTGGTACCTTAGGACACATCCTGCTAAAGCAGACATAAAATAAATCAAGATAAAGCACAGATGCTTACAGACAAAATTCAAAGCTATTGTGGCCCGATGCTGAGGTCCTGACTGTAGGTTTGGGAGAAAGAGCTTGATGATGCCACACTCACTGCTTGAGGTGAGCACTGCCTGTATAATGGCTCATTGGGATATCAACACTGAACACACTTCTGCTTTTTGCCTTTTTTTTTGTAAAAGCAAAAATTGTCTTGATTTCTTTTTTTTTAAGATTTTATTTATTTATTTGACAGAGAGAGACAGTGAGAGAGGGAACACAAGGGGAGTGGGAGAGGGAGAAGCACACCCCCCCACTGAGCAGGGAGCCTGATGCAGGGCTTGATCCCAGGACCCCGGGATCATGACCTGAGCTGAAGGCAGACGCTTAATGACTGAGCCACCCAGGTGTCCCTGTCTTCATTTCTTTTTATCTTAACTCTTAACCCTTCAGATTTCTTTCTTTTCTGATCCTGTGAAATGTTTTCCTTCTTTATTGAAACTGATGGTAGTTTTTAGATTTTCTCTTTTAGATTTAATTATTGTTGCAAAACAAGGTATTGTAATAAGGCCAAAGCCTCAAAATATCAAAAGAAGGAAAAACAATGTTAAGTGCATTCCCAAGTGAGTTGCTAGGTGGCTTATGCCTAACTTGCTAAGGAGGAAGTAACAATCTGATCATTGTGAACAGAACGAGGTACTAAAAACAGCGTTGAAGTTGAAGATCTTAGTGAGGGGCTTTGAGAAAAACACACAGAAGCTTGATAGTTTGGGGACATGGTGGATAGCATTTAAGACACAAAAGTACCTAAAAACAAAACACAGAATACCTAAAGCTGGCTGACCATTCTATGATAGCAATAAAGAGATTTGCAATGGGATCAAAAATACATACCTATTTACATCAAGATCAGGGATGTATGAGAACTTCACTTAGATCTAATGTTAACTATATATGAGAGAGAAAGCCTCGAGCAATTTAAAATTATAGCCAAAAGATGGTATAGAGAGCTGTTTGAGTCCTAACAGAATGAGTCCGAGTGGTGTTGGGGAATTCAGGTGTTAAAAAGAGTATCTCTGTGAGAGCAAAGACATGCTGTGTTGTGCAGTAACAAACAGCCCTCAAATCTCAGTAGCTTCACACAATACCATGCTGTGAATTTACCACAGGTCAGTACAGGTGATCTGCTTTTGGTAGACTCTGTTAACCGAGGCTAATGGAGTCTTCTTCTTAACATGGGCTTTTATTATCACTGCAGCAGCAAAAAGGGAATCTAACAAATCACACAGCTGAGAGTATACTATTATAAGGGTCTAACATTATAGGTAAAGTAGTGTAATATCATTTAAAGGTTTTATATATATATGTATATATATATATACACATATATATATATAAAGCCCTAGCACAATTACTAAAAAAAATAATAAAAAGTAGACCTATATTTACTAAGCCAATAGTGGAGATAAAATAATTTAAAAAAATAAAAAAAATCCTACATACATGTAAAGATGTTAGAAAGAAGAAAAAACTAATATGAAATGTAAAAAACAAATAGCAAGTTAGGATATTTAAACCCAATTATACCAATAATTACATTAAATGTAAATGATCCAAACACCAATTAAAAGACAGATATTGTCTCACTGCATTAAAAACAAAAACAAAAAACCAAGACCTTAATTTATGATGTCTAGAAAAAATTCACATGAAATATAAATTTACACACAGGATAAAATTGAAAAAGGAGATATAGTCAACAAATAACTAAGAAAGCTGCAATAACTATATCAACATAGATATCAGAATAAAAAACTTTAAAGGGGTGAAGAACATTGCATAACGATAAAAGAGGAAATTCATCAGTCCTGTTTGAGTAGGCACACAGTCACAAAGCTTCAAAATACATGAAGTAGGAGGTGACAAAATTAAAAAGAGAAGTAGACAAATCTATAATTACATCTGGAAACTTCAACCCTCTATCTCATAAGTTGATAGAACAAATGGGAATAAAATCAATAAGGATACAGAAGACTAACATTATCAAGCCACTTTAAATAATTGACATTTTAGAACACACCACCCTTTTTTTTCAAGTTCAGATGGTAAAATCACCAAAGTGGACCATATGCTTGGCCATAAAGAAGGTAGTGAATTAAAAAGTATTAAAATCATGCAATGTATGATTTCTGATCAAAACAGAATTAATAATGGGTATAAACCTGAAAAAATGTCAAGTACTTGGTAATTACAATATGCTTTTTTTTACAATATACTTCTAAATATCATATGAAACAAAGAAAAAAATCGCAAATATTTAGTATTCTGTAAAACTAAAATTACAAGATATCAAATTTTTTGTATATAACTAAAGAAATGCCTGGAAAGATATTTGTATTTTTAAATGATTATAATATTGAAGAAGAAATAATCGATATAAAATAACTGATATGTTCTCTTGTTTTTTTGAAAAAATAAAGCAAGTTCAAATTTTTAGCCAGTTGTAAACTTATTTTTTATCTAAATGAAAAATTGCTTCTATCATTTCAAAATATAAAATTGGTAGAAATAATTTCAGAAAACTTTGTTTCTTTTCAGTCTGTCAGAATCTATTTTTAAGTTCTTTTTCAGGTCATTAATTTATATGGTAGAGTAGTGCCTTCAGGCTTTCTGAAAATGACACATTTAACAATGGCTAATGTACTCAATTTTAGGAAGATGACTGTGAATGTGAAGTTACTCTCTAAACTAAAGAGAGTTACGATCTGTCAGTGCATCTATTTAGTATGCCTGCCTAGATACTGTATAAACACATAGTAAGGAACAACCATAAGGCATTACAATGTAAAGAGTTAAATTCATCAACTGTTCCCCCCAAAAAACGTTTTTGGCCTACAGACAGCTGCCTATACTCTCTGAACTTCGAATTCTCATACAAATAATTACCTAAACTCTGAATATTCATTTACATTTTATATAACAAGTTTTGTGATCATCTGTAGACTAAAAACAGATAAAAATGTATGTAGAAGTATGTATTTAAAATGGGGATTATAGCTCTGAAGAGTTTGCTGGGGTTTATCAGACAGATTTCAAACTTTTCACAGTTCATTTACATTCACATACTTCATTTTTCCAAAAAAGTACACGTTGGACTCACTTAAGAATTGGGTTTTCCATGTATTCATTTTTCATTGTGATTAAATATGGTGACTCAAGAGAAGTCTTTTTTTCTTAGGATTATGTTTTTTGACTCAAAATAACTTTTCTCAGTCTTATTTGCCATAGGGATTTGTGGATTATTAAATGTTTTACTTTATACATTTCTGAATAGTGAACATATGGAAGAATGTAATGTGGAATTTGGCAATTTAGAGGGCTAGAGAAACAAAACTAAGAAGCAGCTTTTTAAAAATGAAATCTTGCCATTTGCAATGACATGGATGGAAGTAGAGGGTATTATGCTAAGTGAAATAAGTCAATCAGAAAAAGACAGTTATCATATGATCTCACTCACATGTGGAATTTAAGAAACAAAACAGAGGATCATAGGGGAAGAGAGGAAAAAATAAAACAAGATGAAATAAAAGAGGTAGACAAACCATAAGAGTCTCTTAATCATAGGAAACAAACTGAGGGTTGCTGGAGGGGGGAGGTGTGCGGGGATGAGGTAACTGGGTGATGAACATTAAGGAGGTCATGTGATGTAATAAGCACTGGGTATTATATAAGACTGATGAATCATTACCCTCTACCTTGGAAACTAATAATACATTATATGTTAATTGAATTTAAATAAAAAAATTAAAAAAAATTAAAAAAACAGCTTTATAGGAAACAAATCATTTGCATTTTCAATGACTTTAGTAGGGTCTAACTTTAGACTCCAAGAGCCATGTGATGATTACTTTTGATGGCAAAATATCTAAATTCCTATATTTATTTTTGATAAAAGCCTCTATATTGAAAAAAACTTCTAATAACTTTTTCTTTACTTATATATATTTCATATATTTATGAAAAACCCAAATTATCTTATTCTCCTACATTTGGCTAAATATGCTAACTAAATGAAGTATGCAGTTGATAGCATTTTATGAATTCTAAAATTTTAAGCAGAGTGAGTTTTTTCAAGAACTTTCTTGAGTAACGTTCTAATCTTCATTCTACTTTGCAACTTCGCCAAAAGGTTTAATAAAAACAAATATTTGCCAATAGCCGATAACAATCAAAATGATATTATTTCAAATATTAGGGAGAAAAATGTTTATTTTATTTCTCAATTAACTCACACAGTAGTAAACGCAAATATGCCTTTACTTAAAGCAGTACTTAAAATATGATCAAACATACTGAACAACAAAGAAAGCAATAAGAAATAAAGGTAGAGAAGAGGAGAAAAATTATACTAAAACTTCCAAGTGAAGAAAGCTCTAAATGGGTGGTACAGTCGGTTGACGGATGGACTCTTGGTTTTGGCTCAGGTCGTGATTTCAAGGTCATGGCATCAAGTGCCAAGTCAGGCTCCATGTTGAACACAGAGCCTTCTTCAGATTCTCTCTTCCACTCCCTTTGCCCCTCTTGCTCAGACTCTCTCTCAAATAAATAAATAAATCTTTTAAAAAAAATGTTATGAGCAAATTTAGTTCTCAGTTTTATAACACCTGAGAAAGATGGAAACAGCACTTACTGTCATAACAGCATGTATACCAACAAATTGACTGAAAAAAGTTTATTTTTTTGATCTTATGAAGTAAAAGAAAATAATTGTGTGAAATTTGAAGAAAACAAAACCTATGTTGATTATCTACATGGCTTTCTTGTCCAGGAATATTGTGCATCTTTAATTTTACATGTAAAAGTAGTTTTACATTTAAGAACCATCTTTTAAAATGATATAATCTATTTATCTTAGAAATAACTATATTTGATCTTCAAAATCTTATATGACATTGTAACTTTTAATATGAAAATGGTTTTACCTTTAAGAATCACTCTCAAAAATAGTATGACATTATCTTTGAAATCAGTATAATTTAAATTCAAAACCTCATATCTCCATCAGATGGCTAGAGGAAATGCCCATTCTGTGTTATTCATTTGTCATAAAAATGCAAATGTTTAAAAGTGTGACAAGTTAGGAAATGTGTGAAAGACAAAGGATTAGTTGGTTTTTTTTTTTTTTTTAGGCCAACCAATGAAGAAAGAAACTGGTCCTCACATTTAAGGATGACAAATGAAGCATAAATTATTCTTTGTGGTATGGGATTGTTGTAAATTATAGGATGCTAAAATATAAACATATAATGTATTGGTATGTTATAGGATTTGCATAGTTTTACTTTTACCAGGTAATACCAGGTTATTTTTCAAAGTGGGTGTACCAGTTTATTTTTCCACTGAGTGTCTTTGGTATCACATTCCTATCAACATTTGATGTTGTCAGATTTCCTCTTTTTCTGCCAATCTGATGGCTGGGAACTATTGAAATTTGAATTTTTCAGATGATTAATGTGGTTGAATATCTATCTTTAGGGCTAGGTCATTTGTGTTTTCATTTCTGTGACTTTTTTTTCATGTTATGTGTTTATCTTTCTAGCAGGTTTTTTACCTTTCTCTTATTGATTAAAAAAAATCTTTCCATATGTTTTAGCTACAATCCTTTGATAGTACTATGGATGACAAATGTCTTTTCTAAGTTGTGTTTTGTCTTTTCAACAACTTTAGTTATAGGAGTAATTAATTTTAACCTAGTAAAAATTTTCAATGTTCCTTTTATACTCTTAACTTTTTTAAGAATTATGATCCTAAGGGGCACCTGGGTGACTCAATCAGTTAAACATCTGACTCTTGATTTCAGCTCAGGTCATGATCTCAGGGTTGGAAGAATGAGACCCCTGTTGGGCTCCATGCTCAGCTGGGAGTCTGCTTAAGATTCTCTTGCTCTCACTTTGCGCCTCCCCCTATGCACAGGCTCTCTCACCCTCTCTCTCTCTAAAATAAGTAAATAAATCTTAAAAAAAGAATTATGATCCTAAGATCATAAAAATATTGTCATATATTGCCTTTAGAAGTTTTATATTTTTGTTTTTCACATTTCGTTCTTTAATTCACATGGGGCTAACTTTTGTAACTGGTGTAATATAAAGAATTCCTTTTCCCCTTAAGGATAATAAATATCCCAGCTGTTTATTGAAAGGTCAATCTTTCCTCCAATAGTTTATAATAGAATAAATCAATGTCCAGTTGACATTATGGATTTGTTTCTGGACTCTCCATTTGGTTTCATATAAATCTTTTTTTAATCAAATTCTTATTTTTTTCTTCTTAGAATCTGTACACAGTTTCTTATTTATAAAAGCTTTTGAATCTATAAAATCTGTTCTGATTTTATTTCATATAAATCTTGATATCTAGTGGTATAGTTACTGTTATTTCCTCCTTTTAAAAAATATATGTCGGCTATCATTGGACTTCTGCAGTTAACTGTGAATTTTATAATCAGCTTCACATTTGCACAATAAAACCCTTTGATTGGAATAGATTACAGAATGACTTGACATCCGTACAAAATTGAGTCCTTTATTTATAAAAATAGAGTATTTCCATTTACTTATGCCATCTTTAATTTCAGCCCTCATAAATTTTGTAATTTTTCCACAAAATTTTTGCACTACTTTTGTTAGATTTATTTTCAAGTATTTTTGATTTTTGATTCCATATACTGATATAATGAAAATATTGCAAATACCATATTTTTATTGTGAAACACCATACACACAACTAAATTTATAAAAGTATAATTCTAGATTAAAGAATAATTTGAAATTAAACATACCTATTATAACTACCACAATGGGAAAGAGAGTATGACCTGTTCCTTAAAACCTCCTGTTGTGTCCTTCCCTGATGGCAGACTTGCCCTCCCTCCAGAGGTAACCACTATTCTGACTTATGTGATAATTATTTTCTTGCTTTTCTTTATAGTTCATTATACAGTATGACCCTTTATATAACATTCAAATTATGTAGTTTAGAGATACATATATAAAGGGTCATCCATATGTTTAATTCAATTATTTGACTTCCTTCTTTCACTAAAAATTATGCTATTGAGATTTATCCATGTTGATGCATGTAGATTATTCTATTACAAGAAAATACCATGATTTATATACAATTCTGTTAAGAGACATTTGGAATGTTTCCAGTTTTTGACTATTAACAAAGCTGTTATATACATTCTCATGCAGGTTTTCTGATATAGCTGGGCACTGAGTATGTCTGGATCGAAGAATAGAATGCTGTGTTCTAGAATATACAAACTATTACTGTACCAGATAATATGAAACCATTTATAAAAGGGAAAATTTGCACTACAAAGTTCCCATTGCTTTATATCTTCATCAATATTTGGTGGCATTATCAAGCTTTTTAATATATGTTATTCTGATATATTTAAATATGTCCATTAAAATTGGTATTTCTGTGATTGTTAATGAAGTTGAACAATTTTAATGTTAGCCACTTAACACTGCCTCTCTTGTGAAGCATGTGTTCAGTATTTTTTTCATATTTTATTGATTTGTAGGAATTCTTTGCATATTATGGATGTGAATGCTGTATAAAGTATGTGTGTTGCCTATGCTTTCAGGGTTTGAGATTGCACCCGAGCTCAGTTTACCATAGAACCAATAATACATCCTTACAGCAGGGAAAATGAAATTTCCATTGGTTTCTAAATCATGGATTTCCCAGACAAAACCAGTAAAAATTGTTAAACCTTAGACAGACAAGCTGGTAGAATGCTCTATTTAAGTTGTGCCTTCTCTCCTTTTTCTTTCTTTTTTTGATTTTTAGATTTTATTTATTTATTTTAGAGAGAGAGAGTGTCTGAGTGGGGGTGGTGAGGAGCAGAGGGAGAGGGAAAGGGAAGAGGGGAAAGAATTTCAAGCAGACTTTGCACAGAGTGCAGAGCCTGCCTTGGGGCTTGATATCAGGACCCTGAGATCATGACCTGAGCTGAAACCAAGAGTTGGATGGTCAACTGACTGAGCCACACAGGTGCCCCTCCTTTTTCTTGATTAATATTGATAGAAGCTTATCAGTTTTTTTATCTTTTCAAAGAACCAATTCTGTCAGATTCTGTAGTGTTTTTTGCCTCCCTTTTCGGTTATTCTAGAAAATGCAACTCGACTAAATTTGTCAGGATCCCTAAGACATGAAGTTATAGTTTAAGTTTTAGCCACTATAATACAGATAGAAATGCTAGTTGCGCAGAAATGATACAGACCATTCCCAGACCTAGCATTAAAAACCCAACTTTCTTTGTAATCCTCCATGATCTCTTGCTCTCAACAGTTTTCTGATGATTGGATACAAATAACTCATTAGTGGACTTAGAGGCTCTGGGGAAATGTCAGACATAATACAAAGAATGAGAAGGAATGACTGTAACAACCAAAGTTCCCTGTCTGCTTTTCCCTCAACTCCGATTACCTTCATTGGACATGAACAACACATAAACTTTTATTGTGTTAATCTACTGAGATGTTGGCATTGTTTGTCTTAGCACTTAGTGCATTCCAACCCATTGTTGATCTCTATTCTAAGGTTGTTTTCTGTTACATTAACTTCTGCTCTTACTTTCAAAATTTCCTTCCTTCTAATCTCATTTTATTATATATATATTTAATAACTTATTCAAGTGGATGTTTATATCCTTCATTTTCAATGTTTCTTCTTTTTATATAAGCATACAAGGCTATAAATTTCCAACTAAATACTTCTAAGTGCAGTTCAGAAATTTTAATGTAATATATTACTTTTCATTATTTTAAATATTTTCTGATTTCCCTTAAGTTTCTTATTTTACCAACAGTTATTTGATAGTATATTTCTTTTTGTTAAAGATTTTATTTATTTATTTATTTGTGAGAGAGAGAGAGAGAGCGTGCACAAGTGGGAGGGGAAGGGGTGGGGGGAGAGGAAGAAGCAGACTCCCATGTTGAGCAGTGCTTGATCCCAGGACCTCAGGATCAGGACCTGAGCTGAAGGCAGCTGCTTAATGGACTGAGCCACCCAGGTTCTCCTTGAAAGTATATTTCTTAGTTTCAGAACATTTGAAAATATTCTGGTTATAATTGTTATTTTTAATTTCCAATCATTTGGTCTGAGAGGGTAATATGAGGATATTAAACTGATGAAAATTATTGATATATGCTTTATTGCCCAATATATGACCAGTTTTAGTAAATCTTCTGTGTGTTCTGGAAAATAATGTGTTCTCTGTAGCTATTAGGGGATATGTTCTGTGGATATGCATTAAATCAGGTTTGTTTATTGTGTTATCAATTTTTCGTTATTCTTAATGAGTTTTTTGTTTGCTTAATATCTTGCTAGTGAGAAAACTATACGAATATAGTCCACGATACTTGTGGATTTATCTATTTCTCTTTATACAGCTAACAATTTTAACTTTGTATATTTTGAGGCTATGAGGCTATTACATTTGGTGAATAATAATTTAGAATTTTATAGTTTAGAATTGTTATATCTCTCTGAGGAATTTAATATTTTATTATGCTTTGAAGCATCAATAAAGTACTGAATGTTTTATCAGTATGTATTGAGGGATATTTTAAGGAAAATTACATATTCAGACTCACAGCACCAGAATAGGCCACACATGGCACTGATTTACTCAGAAAGACAGGAAACACAGCTTGCCAATAGTGCAGCATCCTCTTTAGGGAAAGTGGTTTTTTCATTATTCTTTGCAATAGATTACACAGCTATAAAGGAGCTATTCCCTTTGGCCTCCAGCTGTTAGCTCAGGTGCAAGGAGACCATATCACATCTGTGGGTATAGGGTCCACATTTGGCTCAGAGCTTTATGCAATAGAGCTAATATATCTCATGATGTATCTAGGTGTATATTCCAATGTACCCATAAGAAATATGGTCTGTATAAAGATCACTATCCTTAAGGAAGTCTAAAGCTATGGCTTCCTACTAGGTATTTAGAGTGCATCCATACCTCTAGGTCAAATGCAATTTACCAATCAGAATGTTTTTACCATAAGCCATCTTGCCTGGCAATATATCTGACAGTCAACTTTTATCAGGTTTCCAGGTAAAGAGATGGTAAGTTAATGCAAGGTCAATGTGTCCTTAGAGAAAGAGACACAATTTTGTTGTCCTTTACTTACAAGTGACTTTATTTTCTTTAGTAATCCTTTTTGCCTTAAAGTGTATAGTGTCTGATATTACTGTAGCTGTATCCATTTTTTTTTAATTTTATGGTTATGTTAATCACCATACATTACATCATTAGTTTTTGATGTAGTGTTCCATGATTCATTGTTTGCATATAACACCCAGTGCTCCATTCAATACATGCCCTCTTTAATACCCATCATCAGGCTAACCCATCTCCCTACCGCCGTCCCCTCTAGAACCCTCAGTTTGTTTCTCAGTGTCCATAGTCCGTCATGGTTCATCTCCCCCTCTGATTTCCTCCCCTTCATTTTTCCCTTCCTACTATCTTCTTTTTTTTTTTTTTAATATAATGTATTATTTGTTTCAGAGGTACGGGTCTGTGATTCAACAGTCTTACACAATTCACAGCGCTCACCATAGCACATACCCTCCCCAGTGTCTATCACCCAGCCACCCCATCCCTCCCATCCCCCACCACAACAGCAACCCTCAGTTTGTTTCCTGAGATTAAGAATTCCTCATATCAGTGAGATCATATGATACGTCTTTCTCTGATTGACTTATTTCGCTCAGCGTAATACCCTCCAGTTCCATCCAAGTCATTGCAAATGGCAAGATCTCATTCTTTTTTATGGCTGCATAATATTCCATTGTATATATATACCAAATCGTCTTTATCCATTCATCTGTTGATGGACATCTTGGCTCTTTCCATAATTCGGCTATTGTGCACATTGCTGCTATAAACATCAGGGTGCACATACCCCTTCCGATCCCTACATCTGTATCTTGGGGTAAATACCCAGTAGCGCAATTGCTGGGTCATATGGTAGCCCTATTTTCAACTATTTGAGGAACCTCCATACTGTTTTCCAGAGTGGCTGCACCAGCTTGCATTCCCACCAACAGTGAGGGGGGATTCCCCTTTTTCTGCATCCTCGCCAACATCTGTCATTTCCTGACTTGTTAATTTTAGCCATTCTGACTGCTGTGAGGTGATATCTCACTGAGGTTTTGATTTGGATTTCTATGATGCCAGCGATGTTGAGCACTTTTTCATTTGTCTCTTGGCCATTTGGATGTCTTTGGAAAAATGTCTGTTCATGTCTTTTGCCCATTTCATGATTGGATTATTTGTTCTTTTGGTGTTGAGTTTGATAAGTTCTTTATAGATTTTGGATACTAGCCCTTTATCTGATATGTCATTTGCGAATATCTTCTCCCATTCTGTTGGTTGTCTTTTGGTTTTGTGGACTGTTTCTTTTGCTGTGCAAAAGTTTCTATCTTGATGAAGTCCCAATAGTTCATTTTTGCCCTTGCTTCCCTTGCCTTTGGTGATGTTTCTAGGAAGAAGTTGCTATGGCTGAGGTCGAAGAGGTTGCTGCCTGTGTTCTCCTTTAGGATTTTGATGGACTCCTGTCTCACGTTTAGGTCTTTCAACCATTTGAAGTCTATTTTTGTGTGTGGTGTAAGGAAATGGTCCAGTTTCATTCTTCTGCATGTGGCTGTCCAATTTTCCCAGCACCCTTTGTTGAAGAGACTGTCTTTTTTACATTGGACATTCTTTCCTGCTTAGTCGAAGATTAGTTGACCATAGAGTTGAGGATCCATTTCTGGGTTCTCTATTCTGTTCCATTGATCTATGTGTCTGTTTTTGTGCCAGTATCATACTGTCTTGATGATGACAGCTTTGTAATAGAGCTGGAAGTCTGGAATTGTGATGCCACCAGCTTTGCTTTTCTTTTTCAACATTCCTCTGGCTATTCGTGGTCTTTTCGGGATCCATACAAATTTTAGGATTATTGGTTTCATTTCTTTGAAAAAAGTGGATGGTATTTTGATGGGGATTGCATTAAATGTGTAGATTGCCCTAGGTAGCATTGACGTCTTCACAAAGTTTGTTCTTCCAATCCATGAGCATGGAACGTTTTTCCATTTCTTTGTGTTGTTCTCAATTTCTTTCATGAGTATTTATAGTTTTCTGAGTACTGATTCTTTGACTCTGGTTAGATTTATTCCTAGGTATCTTATGGTTTTGGGTGCAATTGTAAATGGGATCGACTCCTTAATTTCTCTTTCTTCCGTCTTGTTTTGTTCTATAGGAATGCCACTGATTTCTGTGCATTGATTTTATATCCTGGCACTTTACTGAATTCCTGTATGAGTTCTAGCAGTTTTGGGGTGGAGTCTTTTGGGTTTTCCACATAAAGTTTCTTATCATCTGCAAAGAGTGAGAGTTTGACTTCTTCTTAGCCAATTCAGATGCCTTTTATTTCTTTTTGTTGTCTGATTGCTGTGGCTAGGACTTCTAGTACTATGTTGAATACCAAGGGGGATAGTGGACATCCCTGGCGTGTTCTTGACCTTAGGGGGAAAGCTCTCAGTCTCTCCCCATTGAGAATGATATTCACTGTGGGTTTTTCATAGATGGCTTTTATGATATTGAGGTATGTAATACCCTCTATCCCTATACTCTGAAGAGTTTTGATCAAGAAAGGATGCTGTACTTTGTCAAATGCTTTTTCTGCATCTATTGAGAGGATCATATGGTTCTTGTTCTTTCTTTTATTAATGTATTATATCACATTTATTGATTTGTGGGTGTTGAACCAAACTTGCAGCCCAGGAATAAATCCCACTTGGTCGTGGTGAATAATCCTTTTAATGTACTGTTGGATCCTATTGGCTAGTATTTAGGTGAGAATTTTTGCATCCATGTTCATCAGGGATATTGGTCCGTAATTCTCCTTTTTGATGGGGTCTTTGGTTTTGGAATCAAGGTAATGCTGGCCTCATAAACCAAGTTTGGCAGTTTTCCTTCCATTTCTGTTTTTTGGAACAGTTTCAGAAGAATAGGTATTAATTTCTTCTCTAAATGTTTGGTAGAATTCCCCTGGGAAGCCATCTGGCCTTGGGCTCTTGTGTTTTGGGAGATTTTTGATTACTACTTCAATTTCCTTAGAGTTTATGAGTCTGTCAGGTTTTCTATTTCTTCCTAGTTCAGTTTTGGTTGTTGATATATCTCTAGGAATGCATCCATTTCTTCCAGATTATCTAATTTGCTGGCATATAGTTGCTCATAATATGTTCTTATAATTGTTTGTATTTCTGGGGTGTTGTTTGTGATCTCTCCTCTTTCATTCATGATTTTATTTGGGTCCTTTCTCTTTCCTTTTGGATAAGTCTGGCCAGGGGTTTATCAATCTTGTTAATTCTTCCAAAGAACCAGCTCCTAGTTTCGTTGATCTTTTTACTGTTCTTTTGGTTTCTATTGCATTGATTTCTGCTCTGATCTTTATTAATTCTCTTCTCCTGCTGTGTTTAGGCTTCATTTGCTGTTCTTTCTCCAGCTCCTTTAGGTGTAGGGTTAGGTTGTGTATTTGAGACCTTTCTTGTTCCTTGAGAAAGGCTTGTATTGCTATATACTTTCCTCTTAGGACTGCCTTTGCTGCATCCCAAAGATCTTGAACAGTTGTGTTTTAATTTTCTTTTGTTTCCATGAATTTTTTTATTCCTTTAATTTCCAGGTTGACCCATTCATTCTTTAGCAGGATGTCTTTATCCTCCATGTATTTGAGTACTTTCTGACTTTCCTCTTGTGATTGAGTTCTAGTTTCAAAGCATTGTGGTCTGAAAATATGCAGGGAATGATCCCAGTCTTTTGGTATCGGTTGAGACCTGATTTGTGATCTAGGATGTGATCTATTCTGGAGGATGTTCCGTGGGCACTAGAGAAGAATGTGTATTCTGTTGCTTTGGGATGGAATGTTCTGAATATATCTGTGAAGTCCATTTTGTCCAGTTTTTCTTTTAAAGTCTTTATTTCCTTGTAGATCTTTTGCATAGATGATCTGTCCATTTCAGTGAGGGTGGTGTTAAAGTCCCCCACTCTTATTGTACTGTTGTTGATGTGTTTCTTTGCTTTTGTTTTTAATTGCCTTATATAATTGGCTGCTCCCATGTTAGGGGCATAGATATTTACAATTTTTAGATCTTCTTGTTGGAGAGACTCTTTAAGTTTGATATAGTGTCCTTTTTTGCCTCTTATTATAGTATTTGGCTTAAAATCGAATTTGTCTGATATAAGAATTGCCACCAGCTTTCTTTTGGTGTCCATTAGCATGGTAAATTGTTTTCCACCCCTCACTTTCAAACTGGAGGTGTCTTTGGGTCTAAAATGAGTCTCTTGCAGATAGCATATCAATGGGTCTTGTTTTTTTTATCTAGTCTGATACCCTGTGTCTTTTGATTGGGGCATTTAGCCCCATTTACATTCAGGGTAACTATTGAAAGATATGAATCTAGTGCCATTGTATTGCTTGTAAGGTGATTGTTACTTCATATTGTCTCTGTTCCTTTCCGGTCTATGTTACTTTTAGGTGCTCTCTTTATTTAGAGGACCCCTTTCAGTATTTCTTGTAGGGCTGGTTTCATGTTTGCAAATTCCTTTAGTTTTTGTTGGTCCTGGAAAATTTTTATCTCTCATTCTATTTTCAATGACAGCCTAGCTGGATATAATATTCTTGGATGCATATTTTTCTCATTTAGTGCTCTGAATATATCATGCCAGTCCTTTCTGGCCTGCCAGGTCTCTGTGGATAGGTCTGTTGCCCATCTAATGTTTCTACCATTGTAGGTTACATATCTTTTGTCCTGAGTTGCTTTCAGGATTTTCTCTTTGTCTATGAGACTTTTAAGTTTTACTTTTAGATGTCAGGGTGTTGACATCTTTTTATTGCTTTTGAGGGGGGTTCTCTGTGCCTCCTGGATTTTGATGCCTGCTTCCTTCCCCAAAGTAGTGAAGTTCTCTGCTATAATTTGCTCCAATATACGTTCTGCACCTCTCTCGTCTTCTTCTGCGATCCCAGTTATTCTAATATTGTTTCGTTTTATGGTATCACTTATCTCTCGAATTCTGCCCTTGTGATCCAGTAGTTGTTTATCTCTCTTTTTCTCAGCTTGTTTATTTTCCATCATTTGGTCTTCTATATCATTAATTCTCTCTTCTGCCTCCTTTATCCTAGCTGTTAGAGCCTCCATTTTTTATTATACCTCACTAATAGCCTTTTTGATTTCAACTTGGTTATATTTTAGTTCTTTTATTTCTCCAGAAAGGGTTTCTCTAATATCTTCCATGCTTTTTTCAAGCCCAGCTAGTATCTTTATAATTGTCATTCTGAACTCTAGTTCTGACATCTTACTAATGTCCATATTGATTAGGTCCCTGGCAGTCGGTTCTGCCTCTTCTTCTTTTTTTGAGGTATTTTTTTCTGTCTTGTCACTTTGTCCTGAGAATAGATGAATGAGAGAACAAAATGCTAACAGGGTAATAATGACCCCAGAAAAAAATATACACTAAACAAATCAGAAGAGACCTGAAACTGGGGGAAAAGAAAGGGAAAGAAAAAAAAAGAAAAATAAAGGACAAGAAAAAGATAAAAAAAAATATTATCAAATATGATCAGGCTGGTGCATAGATCAGTGCCACACACTAAATTTTGGGCATATTTTGGTCTGTTAGAAGAAACTGCCTCCCAAAATTTTAAAGAAAGAAAATCTTATATATGTACAAAAATAAGGGTAAATATGATGAAGGGATGGAATATTAATGTAAAGATGAAAATTATAAAACATTTTATAAAGGGAATTGATAAGATAAGAAGTTGGTTGAAAAAAGAAAGAAGAGAAATTAAAACAAAAAGGGAGAGAATGTGATCAGGGAGGAGCCTAGAACAAAGCCATACACTAGAGATTTAGGGATATTTTGGTCTATTAGAAGAAACTGTATCTCAAAATTTTAAAGATAGAACAATTTATATATATATACATGAAAAATAAGGTTAACTACTGTGAAGGGATAGAATATGGCTCTGAAAGTGAAAAATAAAAAAGACTTTTAAAAAAGGGAATGATAAGATGTTGGTTGAAAAAGGCAAAAAGAAAAATTCAAAAAAAGAAAATTAAAAAGTTAACCTTGAAAGACTAAAGAATCAGGGGGGAAAAAAGCCATGAAATTCTATGTCCAGTATTCCCCTAGTGCTGAAGTTCTGTCATTCTCATTGATCAGTAAACTTGGTCTTGGCTGGCTATTCTTGCTGATCTTCTGGGGGAGGGGCCTGTTGCCATGGTTCCCAAATGTCTTTCCGGAGGCAGAATTGCCCCACCCTTGTCGGTCAGGGCTAAGTAATCTTCTCAGGTTTGCACTTGGGAGCTTTTGTTCTCTGCAGGCTTTCCCTACAGCTTTGGAGGACGAGAGTGAAAATGAGGACCGCCCAATCTCCCCCCAGGAGGAGCCAAGAACTCGGTGCCCCACTTCTCAGTGAGCCCCCAGAGAAAAGCAGTCTTTCACTCCTGTGTCCCCAGTCTCCAGCTGCACTCTGTGCTCACCCGGCCTGCGACCGAGTGTTTCTATCTCTGGCACACGACGCTGTGTGGAGTCTACAAACCCAGTAGATGCCTGAGGTGCACTCCTGCACTGCTCCTTCCGGGGGAGAAAGGGGAGTCTCCCCGGATCTGCCGCTTGTTGGGTCCCTGCTGGAGGAGCAGTGGCCCGACTGTGCCGTGGATCATGGCAACCCCAAGCTGAGAGCCTGCTCCTTGGCCCTGTCCCTGCAGCTGACTTCCCTGCTCCAATACCTGGGAGCCCTGCCGCACTCAGGCACCCCCGGTCTTTCTGTGACCCCAAGGGTCCTTAGACCACACTGTCCCAGGGAGTTTTCCACCCCCAACTTAGCCACTGGAGCGATGTATCTCAGCGGAGCTGACTTCTAAAAGTTCCGATTTTGTGCTCCGCGGCTCTATCACTTGCCGGTGGTGGCTGATGGAAGCCCCCTCTCCTGCGGTCTATCTTCCCGAATATCACCTTGGATTCACTTTTCCCCACGTCCTACCTTCCAGAAAGTGGTCGCTTTTATGTTCAGAGAGTTGCTGCTGTTCTTTTTTTGCATCTCCTGTTGAGTTCGTAGGTGTTCAGAATGGTTTGATCCCTATCTAGCTGAATTCCTGGGACCAGACAAAATTTAGGTCTCCTACTCCTCCACCAACTTCCTCCTCCTCCCAGTTTTTTTTTTAGTTAAAAATTTTCTGTTGTATTTTTACTTTCAAATTTTCTATATCTTCATGATTTTTATGTGTCTCTTGTTCAGAGCATATAGCTAGATTAACTTTTATGCAGTACGGTATTTTTTATTTAACTGGAGCTTTATTTGCTTTCTTGTCAATTGGTTATTATAATTCCATTTTTTTTCTCTTTTGATAATGCTTCTGGCTTCCATGTGCTGTTTAGAAGTCAGCTGTCACTCTAATTATCTCTCTACAATTTTTTATCTTTTTTCTCTAGCTTCATTTAAGATTTTCAATTTAAGTGTTCTATAGTTTCCCAATGATATATATATATATATATATATATTTCATATATTTGTCTCTCATATATATGTTTATATTTATTTTTATTTATCTTCCTGATAGTTGGGATTTCTAAATTTGTGGATTGATCTTTCAGCTCTTTTGGAAAATTCTCACGTATTATTTATGTGAAAATTTCCTCTGTTCAATCCTCTCCTTCATTTTAATACTTTGATTAGACTTGTGCTAGATCCATTCAGTTTATCTTATATCTCTTGATGTCTTTTTATAATTTTTTTCACTTTTTGTCCTTTTTTATTTGTTTTCTAGATAATTCCTTCAGTTATGTCTTGCAGATTCCATTCATAAGTTCATAATTTGTCTCTAAAATTCCTAACTAGGTCACTCTTTATACATTGATTATAATCACTATGAATATGTTGACTGAAATTGGCTCCCCAGTGTGAAATTCAGTATAATTTTATTGATAGTTCTATTTGTTTGTGGTAAGAACAAAATTTATTCATTTTCCAATTTTTAGTTTCTGTTTCAGATTGTTCTATGGTAAAGTCTTTTTCAGTGTGCCCTTTTACCTACATCCAGAAAAGGTCCAACTCAGTTCTGATTATTACCTCCCAAATTTTTCTGTATATTTCTTCAGCATAGAGTAAAAATCAAAGTCACTATCTGAAATATTCTTTTATTTAGCAGTAAAGTCACTTTCTAAAATTTAGGTATGTGCTTAGAGAACAACCGATAATTCCCTTAGGCCATTGGGGTTCCGTTTAAAACATACTACAGCAAATAATGCATAAATATCACTATTCTGTATTGTCAATTGTGGATTTGTAATGTAAGAGAAAATTCAGGTCTGTTTGAGGATATTGATTATAACTGAAGATCCTTATGTAAGGAGAGAAAAATACCATTGATTTACTTCTATAATAAAAGTTGGGAAGTATAAGAATTATATTTTCAAACCTCCAACATGATTCGATTTTATATGGCCTTTCATGTCATATGATGGTACTGTAAGCTTAGTGTGTTTCTAGTCTCCATAGGATGGTTCTATACATATTATTTTATTTCTTTAAAATCATTCAGTTGAACTGCAAATAGTGCACAGTATTTTCTGAAATGACTATTGCGGGTGTGTTATATATAAAGCTTGGCTATTTGGTAACAGATTTTTAAAACTACATTTCATGTGTAACTTTTTTATCATATAAGATGTATGAAAGATATAGAAAATACTAGTTAGCTAAAAAAATGTAATCCAATCGTTCAAAGATTTGATGTATTTACTTTCATATACTTTTATATTTGTACATTTAAGTTGGATTATATTATTCACAATATTCTTTTCAGTCTATTAATTTAATAGTACATTATGAACATTATGTATAGTATATGTATTTCTGTTACTATAATTGCTACATCGTGCTCAGATATATGATTGTAATATTATTTACCTAGCAACCAGCCATTATTCAAACAAACTTTTCCTTTTTTTAATTATCATAATCCATACAATGGTAAATTCAGCAATTAAGTTATTTTACACACTTGTTGAGTGTGTACTAATACCGGGACATTCAGTAATGTGTCACAGATAATGATAAGCCAAAATAGATATTATTCTGATTCTCAAATCACTTATAATTTAGTGGGGGAAGCAGAAATTAATAAAATGATCACACAAACAAATGTTAAATGGTGAGTGTTTAAGGTATTTATAAAGGAAAAATACCTAGGGCTTTCAGATCTCATAATAAGGGCATTTAACACCTAGAGAGGTTAGGGAAAAGTTGCTAAGGATGTGATTCTTGAACTAAAACATGGACAGTTATTCAGGGGAGTAAGAAATATTAAATTCTATGGTTCTCCAGGAAGTGAGCATATGGGAAATATGGGGACCTGGAGGCCAATGTGGATGTAGTAGCAAGAGCAAGAGGAGTTTCCTGTGAGATTAGGTTGGAAAAAGAATGCAAGGATAATAATTGCATGACTTGTTAGCCACATTCATAGCTTTGATTTTTTTTCTAAGGCTAATGGGGTAGAAGGATAGGAACGGCCAGACTTGCATTATGAAAAAGATTGTGCTGCTTCAGTGTGAGTACGTGTTTCACCAGTTGGGAGAGAGAACACTGAAGGAATGAGGATTAATGCATCAGAGATAGAAATGGGAGAAAGTGAGGGATTTTAAATATACCTAGGACATAAAATCCTTAAGATCTAGATGATATCAAGGATGGTTATAAGCACAAAATATTTGGCACCCCAACATATCAACATGAGTAAATGTAAGAATATAGAAAGGACAGCAAAAAACTTATCATACATCTGGCACTGGGCACCATTCATTCAAAGGAATATGGCGAGACACTGAATGCCCTTTGTTTCAGGCTATCTTTTCAAGAATGTTTGTGTAGCAAATAGCCTTGAAAGACATGGACAGTACCATTTTCTGGAACAAAGTGAAAGTTTGTTTACAGCTTTGTAAAATAGAGATAGTCTCCCCCCAGGAAAAGGGCAAGTATACCTACTGACCATTATAAAATATTTGGATTCATGAAGCTTAGGGATCATCTCCATTAGTGCAACCCACCATGTGTCCAGGTGTCACTTAGCCCTCTTCATGTTACATTATGGGAATGGGGCCCAGGGAAGTGGCGTAAAAGTGCTGATATTCTGGCTACTGTTTTTGCTGTGATGGTGAGTCATTCTTCATCTCTGACTCCTGCATTAATAATACTGTGGCAGGCTAATTTGTATGGCAAAATTTCAGACTCTTCACAGTCCTTGACATTAGGTTCCATCTGACTTAATAAAGTTGAAGAGCTATATATTCATTTCAAGTATGGTCACTATTACTTACCGTTTTTCTTAACTCTTCTTTTAGAACTGAGAATTTTAAATTATACATTTTTGGCTCTTTTGGCCAAGTGCTGATATACATATTAACAACATATATGTCTTCACACCATCCTATTCTAATATTTTCATAGCACAAACTATTTTTAATATTTAAATCCTAACATTTTTTGAAAAATTGAATACACATGTGTATGTGTGTCTATATAAAAACACACACACATATATTATTATAATATTATTTAAAAACATTTTTCCATTGATTGTTCCTTTGGGGAAATTTACATCATAATCCTTATCTTTTCCCCTTTTGTTCATTTTTGTGCCATCATAACATTCCAATCCATATTCTGCATATTTTGGGAGCATCTACATTATAATATTAAACCAAAACTTTCTTCCCTGCTTTTCTTTATTAGTCTCAACCAATGAGGAGACCTACCAAGGAATCAGATTTGGAGACATAAGTTTTAACTTGTTATTTTTAATATTTATTGTAGTCTGATTCAACATCAATAAGATATGTTATGGTATCTTTGACTAGATTTCAAAATTATAAAATTTTCATATTTTCAATATGGGAGGCAGATGTAAACATTTTGGTGGTGTTTTAAGCATGATATGGAAGATTGCTTTTTGACTCCAGTATCTATCTTTTGTAGGAGAAAACTGGGCATTATGTTCATATGTCTTTCTGTTCACCTACATGAAAGTGTGTTAGGTATGACTTCAGGGAAGCCTGCATAAAGGGAAGGGGTGCAAAGCTTTTTTTGCCTCCTACTTTCTCTGTTGCCTGCCTGAAGCAAGGCTATAATCACTAGAGATTTATTAGGTATCTTTTATAATGAGTTGACTCTGAAGATGGAAGCTAGGCTCTGAAGTATGGAACTTTGGAAAAATAGGAGCCTGAGTCCCTGATGACCCTGTAAAGCTGTATATAAGCTCTAAACTACTTTTTTACATGAGAGAGAATTATCTTTTATCTTGTTTAAGCCACTGGCTCTTAAACTTGACTGCAAATTGGAAATACCTGGAGAGTTTTAAATACTTGAGATGTTTGGGTTCTATCTCAAGAGATACTGATTTAATTTATATAGGATGCAGCCTGGGCATTGGGAATTTTCAAAGCTCCCCAAATGATTCTAACCTACAACAAAGTTTGATAACCAATACTTTAAAGCTGTTTTTTTGTTTTGTTTTGTTTTGGTTTGGTTTTGGTGGGGTGTGTTCTGTTAGAGCTGAAAACAATTCTTAACTCATATATCCATTTTCACAGTTGAATTTAGATATTTTTCTTTTGATTTGTCATGGTCTATTTGATAAATTCAAATGAACCCTCAGGGTACAAAATATACTATGCCAGACTTGTTAAAACTAAGCTAGTTTCTGCTATTATAGCAGAAATCTTTGCATAACTTAGTTTGTTACTTATAAATACAAAGCAAAGATAAATGTATTTAAAGATTTATGGGTACTTTATCAATATGTCTGGTGAAATATTCCTATGGTGAAAATAAGTAGCAAATAAAATTGAAATACCTTAGGTATTTTATGTTATAAGAAAGATTATAGGTAATGATAGGGAGTTTAAATTTAATAATTTGATTATTTAAATTGAATTTAAATAATAAATAAGATTTAAAATCTTTTGAAAATATTGACATTTTGAAAAATTATCAGGATAGAAACTATGATAATAAAACCAAGTGCTTGTATTTATGTTACTACTAGAACACTGTTTCATCATTGCCCGGGTTTCATTCTTCCATAAAATTTTCTTTTTATTTTGTTTAATATTAATATTAATATTACATAATACATACAATGCTTCATTGTCTATGACACTCTTTACCACATGAATATTCATGGTACATATTAAATGATTACAATTACATGGGATATACTATTACAGATCTACATACCCCATTAAGTCAAATCATTTTTTGTCAACATGCTTATCATAGCCAATGACCAATTCTTAATCACCATGCTTTGAGAAACCAGCAACCCATCCACAGTTGTGCCCCTTGTCCCTCTTTTTGCTCCAGGCACGAAATATGTAAAGGTTTCTAGAAATGACCTATGTCTGGTATCTGGTTCTTATTTTAGGAACATCTCCCCTAAAATCATCCATTCATTCCTCTTAAATTCTTTGAACCTATAGGCCTCACAGTAAGCAAGAGGTAGTAGCAACCCACCAATGGAGAATCCCAGTCTGGTCTACCTAAGTGAACTCCAGCAACAATGAAACACAAACTCCACACAATTCCTGACTAAACCTTTTTATCATTTTATCCTCCCCACCTATGTCCCATGAATCACTGAACAAATATATTTTTATATAAAAATATTATTTACATCAAACAGTCTTATTTTATGACCCATGTCTGGCACTCAATAAAAATTATGAGAAACAGCAGACCTGGAGCTGTCCCAGACTCAGATCCAGAAATGGTCCCGAATTTTTTTAAAAAATTAGTCATTTATTTGACTTTTTAGTAAGAAAGTCTCAAGTTTTTATTTATCATGATTACACTTGTACAGGATTGTGCTAGGCACTCGGATGTAGAGGGAAAGCCATTGCACCCCAGAAAACAGGGAATTACTAGGTGTGACAGTTTAGTGCTGTGGAACAGAGATTAAGTAAAAGTCAGTCAACATAGAGAATGCAGAGACCTTCCCTCTTGGCTTACTTCTTCCTCCTGCTGCTTCCCCAGTCTGGCTCAATAACTAACCACATCCTCCTGGCAGAAGATTAGGAAATGCCACTCATATTCTCCAAATACTTCTTCCTTCAAGAGTGTCCTATGACTTCATGGATGCTTGATCTCTTTTTTTTCTTCCTGAGTATGTAAGTTGCAATTATGTATGTAAGTTTTATTTTCATTGATTCCCATCATTGTCTTCGTTTCTTCATTTTCCTTTTCCCCTTTTCTTTTGATTTGTATCTTCCATGACAACATCTTTCTCTAATGTGTGGAACTCTTTGATTTTCTATTCATATTTAGCAATTAAGCAATACTAGCTTTTTTAAGGGAAATCTGAGACCTTTCCACTGATGGGCTATTTCACTGGGGGACATGACTGCCAGTTATCTCTCAGTCTCTCTCTTTGGTTGATTCATTTCCCCAAACAGAAATTTTTCAACCTTATGCCTGGAAGATATGATTATTAAACCAAATTGGGGAAGGAAAAATCAGGAGGAGGTAAGTAAAGGGGGAAGGTCTCTGTATTATGTGTTGATTTTCATTTAATCACTGTTTACAGCACAACACTGTCACACCTAATAACTCCTGATTTCCTGGATCTCCGAATAATAAATCTAATGTTTTCATGTTTTTGCTAGAGTTTGTAAGTATAGTCATATTGATACTAAGTTGGAAAGGGGATCTGAAGTCTAATAACTTTTCATATGACTTTAATAAATCTCCCTGTTTTGTGCTTCATCTACAAACCAGTCTTCAAAGGTGTTGTTGGCTTTCATACTTGAGATTTTCCCAGAATCTGTAGTATGAATAAACTTCTCCCCACACCCCCATGACCCTTTTAAACTGAAGTAAAAGTTTTATGAGCTTTGTAAAGTCTCCACTCATTTGTTTTCCTGCTTCCAGAAATTACACTTCTTCAACTATTATCTCCTTTTTTCTTTGTTGGTAGAATCATATTTTTTCCCCTTTATTCTCATTTCACTGGGGTTTAAGACAGAGTTTATTTTCAATCCAAAATACTTAACCAGAATCCTTCTAGACACATTTTCCATTTTCTTTACTTTTTTTTTTTTTTGGATTATTTCATCCTAAGTGAGTTTTATGCAAATACTTTCATGAGTAGGTGTAAATCTCCCAAATCTTAGAGAATCTGCTTTAAAATAGGAGGTTTAACTTACTCTTATTTTGCTTTTGGATTTATTTCTGCGATCTTATTTTATCTTTTTCAATTTATCATTATTTCTTTTTATTTTGTTCATATTTCATGCCTCCTATTGGACTATTCGAAATATTTTATTTCTTTTTTTCCCCCTAGCCGTATGCAGGTTGCACATTCTGTTATGTATTTATATAGGTTACACACAAATGTTTTAAAAGAGTATTTAACTTTTATATTTCTATTATTTCTGTGATTGTTTAGATTTATTTTATATTTATATCCTGCCATTAAATAATACAAAAAAAGTCCCACATTCCCCATCTCTCCATTTGAGCTTATCTCAGATTTTTCTTCCAAAGTTTTGTATACTTTTATGCATCAGTAATTATGTCGAATGAAACTTAACTTCCACTGTTATATTTCTCAGTGCCATTTCTTATATTCTTTATTTTTATTTCCTTGATTTGTCATATGTTTTTATTGCCTTATTTTTTTAATTATGTAGACCATACTAAAAGTAGTAACATTTCTGCAAATACGATTTTCTAAATTTCTAATTATTGTCCTTATATTTGAATGCCAATGGGGGTGGGGACTGTAAACAAAAAAATAAGTATATTAACTTGTTCACCAATCCAAGGTCCTATTCTGTATGTCTTCCTTTTCAAATATTTTTTCTTAGAGAAATTAAGCCTTTAGCTTGTCAGCACATCATGAATCTTGTTATCAGAAGCTCCTGGTTGTCTTTTCCATCATCTTTCCTTCTTGTTTTTTCCTTGCTCCCCCTCTTCCTTTCTTCTTCCTCCCTTCCTCCCAAGTATTTTCCCAGTGCGTATTTGTGGCTACTTTAGGCTCTAATCTGATTCTTTCTCTAGCCTCAAACTAAATCTTAGAATGTTTTTGAGAGAGATCATTTAATTTTTCTGAGCAGTATTTCTCTGCTTTCAGATCATAATAATCACCTGGAGCAATAATTAAAACACTTATTACAGAGAAGGAAGAAAGAAGTTTGGAAATACAAATTTCTAACAGATACCTGGAAATTTTTAGGCATAAGAAGACAGTTTTCACAATTTTAGCCTGAGGATAAAAACCACTGTTTCCAGTTGTCTAATATATATGTGGGGGTAGGAAGCACTTAACTGAACCAGTTATTCTTAAGAAACTGTAATTACTCACACTGAAAATTACCCCAAGGAGCCCTTTGCATTTCCGGTAGTTGTTGATTACAAAGTTGGCCTTTATCGGGAGCTTTGAAAGGAAGAACTACTTGTGACTTTGGAGAAGTGCCGCTCTTTCCTCAGCTTTGGATACTTTACCTGAGGTCAGTGCAGCATTTTATGAAGTGCTGAGAGTCGATGAGAAACAAAAGCAGTGCCATTTGTGGCAGAGCTAAGAACAGTGGGGAGCACACCTGAAGTGAAGATGAAGCTGCCCATCAGGATAGCTCAGGAATGATCAAATGGCTCTATTCCCACATAGTACAGAGGAAGTTTGTCCTAGAAAAAGCTGCAGGACATTTAAGTTACTTGTGCAGAATTTATTATCAGTTTATTTCCTAAGTGACTAGGTACCATATTAGAAAGTTTTTTCTAGGAATACATATAAAAATAATGGAGCAATATTGTATAAGACAACTATCATGCCCCTTCCCCATCTACTTGTCTAAAGACTACTAATCTAGATTTAATACAAGATTTATTAGTAAGGAAATGTTTCATTGCCACTGAGTGAAGAGTTGTAGTAGTTTAATTGCCTCAGAGGAGAGAAAGAGCTAGAAGTAATAACATGTTATATAAACAATAGCACTCTTTTTATTTGATTTCCTGAATTAGGGTAGAATGTATTGTCCTAACCCTGGATATTTCTGTAGGATATGTACTTATACTTTAAGTATTTCTTAGCAAGTAAAAAGATATGAATTTATTATATAAAAGATAGCACGTCTCTCTTTTTTTTAAACATATAATGAAACAAAAAAAAGATAGTATGTCTCTCATGAAACATGTAGCATAAACCAGGACCTACTCTTTATATAAATAAACTCTTAATTAAAACAGTGTCAGGGCGCCTGGGTGGCTCAGTCAGTTAATCATCTGCCTTCAGCTCGGGTCATGAGATCAGGGTCCTGGGATCAAGCCCCGTGTAGGGCTCCCTGCTTAGCTGGGAGTTGCTTCTCCCTCTCCCTCTGCTCCTACCCCCTGCTCATTCTCTCTCTCTTTCTTTCTCTCTCTCTCAAGTAAATAAATAAAATCTTAAAAAAAATTTAAAAAGGTGTTCATTGTTAGTTGATCTATGTAGACTATGAACAATGAGTAGTTATTTAAAAATTATTTTTGAAATATTTGTTTTAAACATACTAGGGTAGATTATTTTAACTTTGCTTATCTCCTAGTACAGGGGGTTGACTAGATTTAATGTGAAATTTGTTTTAAAACTCAGATTGTAAGTGCCAGGAAACAGTCAGCAGTTCCAGCTCTAGGCCTGAGCATAGTTAGTCTTGTACATGGTTCATTGCTGTCATTATATAGCTTCATGTTGTTCTAGCTCTTAGTGGATTAGAAACAGCTGTGTGTCTAGGTTACTGTGATCTCACCAAGTATTGTTTGTTTAGTGCCTCTACACCAGAGGTTAAGTAAACTTATGTTCTCAAGACTTTTCTCGTTCTCTGTTGTCATTCTCCAGACTTTTCAGGTTTTCTGGCTTAATTTAAGATTCTGACTTGGTTGTTGTTTAATAACTTTCTTCCCTAAAAATAGTTATATATGATAAGTCTATTCTTATTACTTATTACTATAATTGTCTAATTTAGGATCACTGATTTTTTCTGAACACTTAAAATATTAGAATTTTAACAAACATCCTAAAAAATTATTGAATGTACAGGCCTGTGGTTTTCTACAGCCATATAGTTCCCCCACACTGTAATAATAAGAGCAATCTTTGAAATTTCTTTATGATTAAATCAAAAGGTACTACAGTCATAAAGAAGAATTTTAAGACTTAAAATAGTCTAAATGACTCTATCATGTCCTTTTAGTTTACCATATAGTCATGGGAAGAAGGACCCTCAAATTAAATAAATTGATTTTTAAACATAAATACCAGATTGTAGGTCTAATTTCGAGTCTTATTAACACTCTCTCTAGGTGAAGCAGTTGGAAAACAGGATATTTAGCCACCAGAGCAGTTATAATTAAAATGAATATAAACTTACAGTTTTACAGCACTGCAATTATCTCTTATATAACATTCAAGTTTTCAAATTGCAAAGCAAATAGAATCCAAATGAACACTGAAAAGTCTAATTAGTTATCAGAGACAAAAGGTGAAAGAGTTCAAATAAAAGAATCTTAAATATCAACAAATTTAATTATCTTCTTATTTTGACTCTGTACTAGAGGTTACTCTGTGCCATTGTATGCATTTTTTCCCTTGGTGTCTTTCACTTATTCGATATTCAGTTCTAGCCACTTTCATGAGCCTATCCTTATTTCTTACATGATTTACAATATTCCCTCAGAAAATTCCAGAAATGATCAGATGTGCTTAGTTAAGGCTCCATTTTGTGAAAAACTGGAACACTGTAACTTATTTCAGGTGATTATCATGTAGGGGAAGGTACAACTAAATGCAAAGATAAAACATTATTGTTCAAATGATATGATTTTATACTGATGGGGTCTGCTAAAACTTCAGCTCTGGAAGAGTCTTTTGGAACTCATCTGTCTGTAGTCCTTATATACTTCTGGGAACATAGAAAAGTTGTTTTCTTGTACTTAAGTTAGTTGGAACTGTGATCTGTGATTGAAAGTGACATTGTCACTTTCTGACTGAGACATTTAATTTCTACTATGAGACCCTTTAGTGCTCTCTTCCCTGGCCACAGTGAAAAAGAAGGTTACAAATGCCAGATAGTGGAACTACAAAATGGTAGCATTTTGTAGCCCTTACATGACTATGGATTAGCCCCCACAACCACAGATGGCACATGTAAACAGAAATTCACATTGTTTTAAACAATTAAAATTGTTTTTTAACAGAGCATAACCTAGTCTATTCTGATCAATATCTTATTTTTTTTAAGATTTTATTTATTTATTTGACAGAGAGAGACACAGCGAGAGAGGGAACACAAGCAGGATGAGTGGGAGAGGGAGAAGCAGGCTTCCCGCTGAGCAGGGAGCCCGATGCAGGGCTTGATCCCAGGACCCTGGGACCATGACCTGAGCTGAAGGCAGACGCTTACCGACTGAGCCACCCAGGTGCCTCTCAATATCTTATTTTTAATGGCTCTAGTTTAAGCAGCACAACAAATCTGTGAGAAGTTATTCTCCTTTTGCAGATGAAGACAACAAATTCCAAAAGTCAAAAGGACCAATTTCTCAAGGCTTTTGAGTCTTCAAGGATAATAAATGGGAGCTAATTCCAAATGTGGAACCCTTCTTCCTATTTTAGCTGTGTTGCAAAGACAATTATAAAATACAGCTGCATTGTGTTTTATATCAGAACTGTATTGGTTCGCTGGATTACACAGGGTTACACAAAGAGTGATTCAGGAAAAGCAGAGAGCAGAGCTACAGTGATTTTTAGTACTCAGTTTTAGTCTAGCCAAAGAGAAAAACATCTGCTATCTTCATTGCCTGCTATAGCTTTTGGAGGTGCTTTCCTTAGGTTGATGCTTAGCCTGAGGGGAGAAAACCAGCTGAATGTGCTTAGAAGGATTTGTTTTTTCTTAGGGTTAGAAGGTTACATTGGTATACTCTCTATCATAGGGATACAAGCAGAGGGGTGAATGACTTCAATGTTGCTTGTTGATATGTTGCTCAGTTTGGGGAACAGTATCATTTTTAAGACTGTCCTTTATAACAAAATTTGTGGTCAGACCATATTCTGATATTTGGTCTAGAGACAGGAGCTCTGTAAGCATATTTCAAATGATATGTTAATTTCACATAGTAGACATTGTTTATTGGCAAAGACTAAGACAGTTTTAAGTTTTAGAGGCTTATCCTGAGTACGTGAGAATAGTAATTTGCTAATGCAGAACCTAGAATCAGAACACTTACTATGCAGGCAACCTTGGAAGAATTATGTAATTTCTCCTATTCAGATTCCTTATCTGTTAAATGGGCAAACAATAGAGTTTGGTGTGTTTTAATGAGATGATATATGTGAAATATTTAACAGAGAGTCTGAGACGAAGAAAACAAATGATGTTGGGTTTGGAAGGTTTTCAACCAATTGAGATATAGACTTTGGTGTTAGATTGGAGTTAAATTTATCTTTTTTTTAAAGATTTTATTTATTTATTTGACAGAGAGAGACACAGTGAGAGAGGAAACACAAGCAGGGGGAGAGGGAAGGGGAGAGGGAGAGGGAGAAGCAGGCCTCCGGTGGAGCAGGGAGCCCGACGCGGGGCTGGATCCCACGACCCTGGGATCATGACGTGAGCCGAAGGCAGACGCTTAACAACTGAGCCACCCAGGCGCCCCTAAATTTATGTTTTTTAATATTGACATTTGAATTGGAAAACTCAACTTAGACAAGAGACCACCATTGGTGTTTTTATTTAATTGAACCAACTCGTTGTATTAGTCAGCTTTTGATAGGTAATATTTTGGCAACAAATTCTCCCAAATACTTGTGGCTTACAAAAACAAAGATTTATCTCCTGTTTCCATTACATGTTGGCTATAGTTCATCTTAGGTTCTACTTTGTCCTCTCTTTTCTGTGATCTACAATAAAGGTACAGACACTATTCAGGACATTATTAGGCTGCCAGCACAGAGAAATAAAGAAGAGGCTGGACCACGCAATACCACTGCTTAGAGGTAGCACATGGTACTTCCACTTTTCATGGGTCAAAACAAGTCATATAACAAGCGTGGTATCAATGTGGCAGAGATGTATAATCTATTTCTTAAAAGGAAGCCATCAGTATTTTTACAATAATACAGTCTGTAAGAGTCCACATTTTGGGTATAAAAATTTATTGCCTTTTTTTTTATTTCCATAAGCGAAATACATTCACCCTTTCAAGTAGGACATTAATCATGGATTCAGGTTTAGGGTATGTGAGTGATTATCTTTGTATCAGGTCTGTATGTGGTTTTGTTTATCTGGAGACCTGTGAACTATTAAGGGAATGTATCTGCTTCCTACACAATCTATTTGTATCATGGAATGGGATAGGGTATATAGTAATAATAAACACTACAATTTGGGAAAGGTAAGGGTGTGAAGTGCTCAGGAATCACTTCTCCATAGTAATCCTGAAGTTCTTCTGTGTAGATGTCCCAAGGCCCTCCCTTAGGACATATGGAATATACTTTTATTAAGCCCTTTCTAGAGGGTACTTTCTTTTTCAACCCAGCTCTCTCAAAAACATGATTAGCTTCTTATCTATGTGACACCATTTAGCTTTTACTTCTAGCTACACACATAGCTCTAAGATATGCCTCTTTAGATTTAATTAAGGACAACTTGAATTAACCAGGTTTTCTGTGGGAGAGACAGCTCTTTAGTCTCTTTCATCTAAGCCATTTTGTCCAATTAAAATGATTTAATGGATACTATATTAACCAATTCAGAGGCTTTAAAACATTTTATAGTTTCTCTCTGATTTGGTCCTTTTTTAAAAGATTTTATTTATTTATTTGAGAGAGAGAGAGAGTGAGTGAGAGCAAGAGCATGAGCCAGGAGACAAAGGGAGAGGGAGAAGCAGGCTTCCCACTGAGCAGGGAGCTTGACAGGGCGGGGCTTGATCCCAGGACCCTGGGATCATGGGCTGAGCTGAAGGTAGACGCTTAACCAACTGAACCCCTCAGGTGCCCCTCTGATTTGATCTTGACATTAAGTTGAGGTTTTGTAGACTTTTGTATTTTTCAATTTTATCTTTCTTATGGTTGGAAGTGAGAGCCAGTTGCATTTTCCATCTCTGAAGGTCAAAGAATTTCTAGATTTTCTAAACTCCCTTCTATTCTATTTGCAAACTAGTCAATTCTTTCCTGAGCTCATCTCTTTCTTACAGATTTTTAAAATACATATCAAATTCATTTATAGAAACTAAATTGTACCACCAAATTCTGCTTTCCCATTTTACCTAAAGTCACAAGCTCATTAGGTAAAGTTATTAATGGCAAACAGTTTCACCAGATATTTGCCACTGCAGATCATGAGTCTCCATCTTTCTTGGCTCTAATAATAGTTGGTGGGATGGCCATTTTCTAATCCCAGAGCTGATGCTGCACATTTCAGAATTTTTACTACAGTGCCCTAATTATAGTTACAACTTGTATTGGTCACTTTGTTCTAGGTTATGTTGCAGTAAAAAGTGTACCCCAAACTTTAATAGCTTAGCACAATAAAAGCTTGCTGAAATTAGATGACAACTATGGTTTGGCTGCAGTTTTTTGGTTGCTCTGGTCTCTGTCTCATCTAGGATCTGGACTGAGGAGGAGGAACAATATCAGGCTTATTTTGGAGGGAAAAAAATGAATCACCACATGATAGCCCCTAAAACTTCTGCTTAGAAGTAGCACAATTATTTCTCATATTTTGTTGGATATAACAAATCACATGGCCAAACCTGACATCAGTAGGTAGGAATATGCAATATATCCAGTTGGTGGGAGTAGCAGATATTTTCATATCGATATCGTTCACTACAGTGCCCTATTGGTCACAGATATTTGATTATAAAATGAATGGGCAATGCTATATGAAAAATAAATAATACAATCTATATCATCTACCCACTCAGGCAGCTTGAAGAACTGAGAAGTTACAGGACATTTCTATAGAATGGGGAATCTCTCCCTGAAGGTTTTTAACACTGGAAAGGGGGACAACATGAGGAGGACACACACTGCAGGAGGTAGGCAGCTTTGAGAGAAAGAGAGGGAGCCAAAAGGGGAGGTCATGCATATGCAGAGACTTCTTATGCATTGAATGCCTTCTTTTCTGATGAGGAAGAAGAAGAGGAGAGCCATAAATGATACTTCAAAACGGTTCCCTCTTTTGGGAGTGGAATGAATGTTTCATACTCTCTAGAGGAGCATATTTTCTATTCCTCCCAGATTGTTGTCCCCTTATCTCACTGAACTTAACTGTCAAATCTATAGACAACCAGTATTTGGTTTTCTTCCTCTGTGGAGAAGAGACCTGGCATAGCTCATGCAGAGCTGAGCCTATTTTTATCAAGGTGCTTCTTTAATAAACAACTACTGTTCCTTTATATGTTTTCCTAGGATCCAGAGTAAGCATCTCAGCTTTTCCCCCAGAAATCTCTGAAATGAGGCCAGAATGAGAAATAAATAAACTCTAAAGCATACTTCATTATTAACTAAAATTTTGTTGATTATTTTATTTCCCAACTTAAATTATGCCTTAAGTTTAATATAAATGAGCTGAGATTAGGCAGCAAGACCAGCTGTCAACATAAGTCTTTTTTTTTTAAAGATTTTCTTTATTTATTCATGAGCGACAGAGGTGGGGAGAGAGAGAGAGAGAGAAGCAGAGGGAGAAGCAGGCTCCCAAGAAGCAGGGAGCCCGATGCGGGACTCGATCCCAGGACCCTGGGATCATGACCTGAGCCGAAGGCAGACGCTTAACCATCTGAGCCACCCAGGCGCCCAACATAAGTCTTTATATACCACCAGGAATGTAAGAATTCTCCAGATTGTGTGTGTGTGTGTGTGTGTGTGTGTGTGTCTGTGTGTTCTCATGTTTTTTACAGGGATAAATTAAAATCCAAAATCCCTTATTAAATCCAATGAAATTAAAGTATGGAACTCTGCCTTTTTCAATTCCATATTCTACTCATTTGCTTTCAAATGTATTTCATTCAGCTGCCTGAGTAAAGATGAATATCCAACAGCATCAGCAGCTTGGGCTGTCTTCCTTCCTTGTGAATGGCTATAGTTTGTTTGTACTTACAAAGTTAAACCAACCCAATCTCGAATCTCTTATGGGACCCAATTTTCCAAAGAGTTAGTCAAGAGGACACAACAAAGTATCAGTGCACTAGTCATATTCCCATATGAAAATCTGAAAATAAAATAGACATTCCATCAAGCCATAATACCCAAATTATAGCCAGTATAACTTACAGCCACATTACTCTGGCTTGTCAAAATCTATAGCAAAGGTCTAGTTATCTAGAGGAAAGAATTAGTGAAGGGGGAGGAAAGCGAGAGAAAGAGAGAGAAATTTTATTCTTGCCAAAATATATCTCTGTTTATGTCATTAAAAAATTATGACTAAAATCCTATCTTAATATCAATTGGAAGAAATCTCTCATTTAAAGAGTACATAGGATTTTACACTTGTCAAATATCATACTCGGGGGGGGGGATCCAAGATAGTCTATGGCCTCCTTTCTTAAAGTGTGATATTTTAATACTCCTGTCTTCTTGCCAAATGAGGATTAATTTTAGATTTCTATTTTACCGTTAGGTCTGATGCCTCATACTTAATATCCCTCTTGATTTTTATTTCTCCTTTAAAACCTAGATTTCTGATAACCATACTGAAAATGGGCCTCCTCTCACTTTTGTGAGCAAAGTGCCCATATTTTTAAGAGCCCCACTAAGCTTACAAACCGGGGTTTCTAGCCTTGGATATTTCTATGTCCCAATCTCTTGAACTCTTTTGAACTTTGGCAGACTGTCTGAATTTTTCCATCTTGGAGATGACCATGCTATACTTGAAAAGCCCTCTTTGCCTATGAGTTTCTAACTTTACAAATATCCAACCTCTATTCTGCCTCCATATCATGAATGTCAACATTTTTTCACAAAAATACAGGAAAAGAAGAAATATAAGGTGATATTTTATGGGCCATTTAGAGATAAAGAACTAAAACTAGCAGAGTTGCAGTTTGCCAGAGTTTAAGTTGGATAATACCTTCTATCTAGAAGTGGAGGAGTTTAAAATTTTCAATAGGAATGGATACTAGAATGGCCAATTTACTGGGGGTCCATCCCCAGAGTTTTGGGGATTTTTTTTTTAACAGTACTAAGTCATGTTTAGCCATTTGCAACAATGATTGTACTATTGCATCAGATCTAGAAGTTTTTAGAGCTATTAATTTTACTTTCTGGGGATAGTCTCTTCTTCTGTCCATTTTTAGTCTCACCTGGAAATCATAGTCAATATGTTTTTTTTTTCTAAGACAATATCTTCAGGAGCTGAGGGAGTAGAAACATTTATTATTAAAAATGTACATTTATTATCTTATTTTTCTTCATATTTTCCAAATTTCCAGGTAATGTGTATGTAACTGATATTATTTCATGTAGTGTTTGAATCACCTCTACTTATACCTCTTTCTTTGTAGCAATAGAATGCCCCCAGTGTTTTATTTCTTTTGTATACTCTTAATCATTTACAGTGGGACTATTTGGGTTTTAAATCTTTCATATGTTTCTTAGATAGTTCGTTTTTTTCTTTCTCTATCATGTACAAGGCTGCTTTCCTTTTTCACCCGTTTGCTTTTTTGGCCCACACATCTGTTTTCCTATTATATTTCTCTAGACTCTCCTTTGAAGTGTGTTACATGGTGAGATATGAAGACACAAATCTTATCAACCTGTGACCATTGTATTGGATAATTCTACACAGAATATAACCTAGACCAGAATTTTATCTATTTTTGTCTATTATGGGTCGTTTTAGGATGGTTCATCTTCAATGTGTCTTCTTTAGAGATCTAACTTCATAAATTGTCTGACCATATTCCCCTAAGAAATATATAGATATACTTTCTCAGATAAAAGCAAAACAAAACAAAACTATCACAAACAACAAAAGTAATAACAACAAAAAGTGTTACCTTGAAACAATCAAATATTGCTTGAAGTATTTTAGACTGATCTCAGTCCTCCCTTCTGAAATCTTTCTGAATTTTCTTCAACCACCTGGCTATCTGTTTTCAAGCTGAGGGTTCCCAGTTGCACTTATTACAGACTTTCCATCTGTAATTCTGAGTGTTTTTCAATAGGTTTTTACTTTTTTCTTTCTTTTTTGGATCTGGGCTTTCCCTATGAGCATAATTTTATTTTATTTTTTCTATGATCTTGTTTCCTTTTCTTTTTTAGTCTCTTCAGGGCCCCACACCCTCCATTATGTACTAATAAAATAATATATACAAGTCTGACTGTATTTCCTTTTATTTGATTTCATTATCCCACTGGTCTTGTTCTGAAAGCAAAATTCAACTTGCTTTTAAAACTAATATGGTTTCTTATTGATATTCTGAGCAAACCTGAATCCTATAATCAGAGAATTAAACTTTATAATCATTATTAATGATTTTACATAATTTTTTTCCCTCCATCTGAACCTAAGAAGAAGAATATCTCAATCAAAATAGTCTCTGCTTTTCAGCATGGCTGACGAAAACAATCACTCCACTATGATGGCTGCAATGCCCAGGTCTCTAAAATCAAAAGCCTTTGTCAGGACTTAATTAACCATGATGAGCAAATTTGAGATTATCATCTAGAAGTCAGTAGCAAACCACATGAATCTAAAGTTAGAATCTTTAGTTTCTTCTTTGCTCTTAGGTGAAATTCAGTACGTCTACAGAGCAATAATTGAGACAATGTATCAGTGTATTAAAGTTTAAAAGTGGTGATAGATTGCAAAATAGCCAGATTTCTTTACATCTTATTATATTCACAAACTGTTTTATTTTATAGTATTTCTCACCAGAGTGTTATATTTTATTTGCCCTCTTTTTGAAGTTGGGCTTACTTTATAACTTATTTTGGCTAATAGAATGCTGTGGTATTAATGATGTATCAGTTCTGAGTCTTGACCTTAAGAGAACAACTTCTTGCTTACTTGAACACTTGCCTCTACCATGAGAACAACCCCACTTACTGGAGGGGTGAAAGAGATGCATCTAAGAGAAATGAGGTCATAATGGCCCAGCCAATAGTCAGCCTATCCCCTCACATGTGGGAGAGCCTAGTCAAAATCAGCTGAGAGTCTGCCTGACCCATACCTGATATAGACACATGACTGAGACAAGAGAGATCTCCCAGATGACCTCCTAAAATCCTATACATTCCTTTTAAACCTAAATAGATACTGTTTTAAGCCATTGACTTTTGAGTGGTTTATTACTCAGAAATATGGTGATGATAATTGATACAGACGATCATGCACTAGAACTCTGGTCTACAAGGAATTTATATGACCATTGCAATTTAAGCTCTGGGACTATAGCCCTGGTTGAAACAGAATATAGTAATTTTATTCAGTAATATTTTAAAACCCTATATATAATATATATGCCAATTCTGATGTGAGCCTTAACTGAAATCAAATGACTACTTGTCTCAGCTTCATCCTCAATGTGAGAAAAGGCCAGGTTGTGGCAGGGGTATAGTCAGATCCGAACTTGATTCTCCACCAGCTAATAGTCTCTATTCCTAGGGCATATATCTATTGAAATCAGATTCAAGGCTTCAGAAACATACCATTACATCACAACAATATTTTATTCTTACTATGTGTTGCTTGGTCTCCTAATTTTCTGCTTTATCTCTCTTTGTAATTTCTTTTTGCCATGTTTTGGTCATTTTGAGTCAGTCTAAATAATCATACCTTCTGAGTGCTGAGTCAATAGAAACTATGAGCAGGAGACAGGTAGAAATTAAGGTATGTCAACATTGGGTAATGTAGCTTGAACTAGAGGCCACAATCCAGCTTCGTACACTTTTCTGTGTAAGTTGAATTTATGCACTCATTCTGTCACTGGCAGAATAGTTGGCTTCCTCTACAGTTTGGGAAGGAAGTTAATACAGAGGAAAAAGTTGATATACAGGAAGAGGCAGAGGGAGCATATACTATTTGCAACTAGGCACTTCACAGAAAGAGAGAGAACAAAAAGCTTAATAGCTGAGCAATGACCTTCAATATATTAATCTAGTTAAATTACACAGTTGAGCTAGGATCTTGTAGGTTGGAGCCACGTTTCCTTCTGTGAATAAGAGAGTGTGAGCAGAAAGAAAGAGACCAAACATTTTTCTTTGGGCATGTAGTGCAAATCCTCTCTTCTCCATGAAACATATGTTATAGGAGGAAAAACTTTTTTTTCCTTATAAAAGTTAACTTTTATTAATGATAATAATGATTCTTAATATTTTTGTTCTAAGGCTATATATCTCAAATTGTTTAGAATCTAAATTACCAAGGCTACGTTTAGAGTTTCATTAAGTTACACAAAACATGGTAGTGATATTGGGCATAAAGTAATATTTTATCATAAAATATAATTTAATAATTTGTAGTCAATACATGGGTGTGGAAATGATTAGTGCTGTTTTCTAGGCATGGATTACATTCCCTTTAAGTTGGGTATATTTGCTTTGACTGATGAAATATGAGACGAGGTGATATGCATTAGTACTCACTTATAGTGGTTTTAGCTTTTTGTTACTAGAGGCTAGAAGGATGACATTCTAGAATTTTCAGTGGAGAGGTAGGTGTAAAACTGCATTCCTTCAGTAATTTGGAAGGGAGACAATGTACTGAATGAACATTAAACTCTAAGAAAATATATTGAAAAAGAGCATATTCGTTCCTATTAGTTGATTGCATTTGACAAGGAGAAATAAACCCAGAATTTGCTGTCATTATCTCAGATGTTGCTATAAAAGAGATTTCAGAAATATGGGGACTTGTAGAGGTAGAAAGGTAACTGCTTCTTAACCCCAAATAGTAAAAGATAAAATGAAGAAATTCTTTGGTCAAGAAAGAGAAAATTTCAGGGCGCCTGCGTGGCTCAGTTGATTGAACGACTGCCTTCGGCTCAGGTCATGATCCTGGAGTCCTGGGATCGAGTCCCACATCGGGCTCCCTGCTCAGTGGGGGGTCTGCTTCTCCCTCTGACCCTCTTCCCTCTCGTGCTCTCTGTCTCTCATTTTCTCTCTCTCAAATAAATAAATAAAATCTTTTTTAAAAAAGAGAAAATTTCAGTCACAAGGCAAAACTTACATTGAGAAGAATGGTTGATACATCCATCTTGTTAAAATCTCTAAATCAACTGGGATGAAGATGTTTCAGTGTAAAGGTCCAACTAAGAGGGTAGTTTAAATAACTCTTTTTAATTAGAAAAAAATAGCTTAAGGAAAAAAGATAAAATGTGTGGTTCTTCCACTAAAGCCAGATAGGTGCAGAGAATTGCAATGAATTTGAGAAATAGAGTCAAAGGGGATGAGAAAGCAAATGAGGTATTAGAAAAATCTAAGAAGTCTAGAAAGGATTGTGTGTGTGGTACAGACATAACTCAGAGATATTGCTGGTTTGGTTCCAGACCACAGCAATAAAGCAAATATCACAATAAAGTGAATCAAATAAATTTTTTTGGTCTCCCAGTACATACAAAAGTTATGTTTACAATATACTGTAGTCTATTAAGTGTGCAATACATTATGTTTAAGAAACAATTTACTTACCTTAATTAAAAGATACTTTATTGCTAAAAAAAATGCCAGCCATCATCTGAACTTTCAGTGAGCCCTAATCTTTCTGCTGGTGGAGAGTCTTGCCTCGTGTTGATGGCTGCTGACTGATTAGCGTTGCTGAGGGTTGGGGTGACTGTGGTAGTTTCTTAGAATAAGAACACAGTGAAGTTTGCTGCATCAATTAACTATTACTTTCATGAGTAACTTTTCTGTAGCATGGGATGCTGTTTTATATCATTTTACCCACATTAAAGTTTCTTTCTAAATTGGAGTCAATCTTCTCAAATCCTGCCATTATCGACTAAATTTATGTTGTATTCTAAATCTTCTGTTGTCATTTCCATAATCTTCACAGCATCTCACCAGGAGCAGATTCCATCTCAAGAAACCACTTTCTTTGCTCACAGAAAAGGAACAACTCCTCATAAATTCAAATTTAATCATGACATTGTACTAATTAAGTTACATCTTCAGGTTCCAATTCTAATTCTAGTTCTCTTGTTATTTCCATCTGCAATTGCATCTGCAGTTACTTTCTCCACTGAAGGCTTGAACCCCTCAAAGTCAAACATGAGGGTTGGGATCAATTTCTTCCAAACTCCTGTTAATGATACTTTGACCTCATGAATCATAAATGTTCTTAATTGCATCTAGAATGGTGACTCTCTTCCAGAATGGTTCCAATTTACTTTGCTCAGATCCATCAAAGGAATCACTTTCTGTAGCAGCTATTGTCTTACAAAATGTATTTCTTAAATAAGACTTGAAAATCAAAATGACTCTTTGGCCCACAGGCTGCAGAATGGACATTGTTTTAACAAGAATGAAAACAACATTGCTCTCATTGTACATCTCCACCCGAGTTCCTCGGTGCCCAGGTGCATTGTCAATGAGTAGGAACATTTTGAAAGGAAACATTTTTTTTCTGAGCAGTAGCTCTCACCAGTGAGCTTAAAATATTTAGTAAACCATGTTGTAAACAGATGTGCTGTCATCTGGGCTTTGGTGTTCCATTTACAGAACACAAGCAGAGTAGACTTAGTATAATTCTTAAGGGCCCTAGGATTTTTGAATGGTAAATAAACATTGGCTTCAACTTAAAGTCACCAGCTGCACTAGCCCCTAAAGAGGTTTAGACTGTCCTTTGGAGCTTTGAAACCAGGCATTAACTTTTCCTCTCTATGAAAGTCCTACATGGCATCTTCTTCCAATAAAAAGCTATTTCATGTACATTGAAATCTGTTAAGAGTAGCCATCTTCATTAATATTTTAGCTACATCTTCTGGGGACAACTTGCTGCAGCTTCTATATCAGCACTTGCTGCTTTGCCTTGCATTTTTTTTAAGGAGATGACTTCTTTCCTTAAATCTGTCTTCAAATTTTTCTTCTGAGGCTTTCTCACCTTTCTCAGCATTTATAGGACTGAAGAAAGTTAAGGCCTTGCTCTGGGTTAGGCTTTGGTCTAAGGGAATGCAGTGGCTGGTTTGATTTTCTGTCCAGACTACTGTAACTTTCTCCATACTATCAATAAGGCTGTTTTGCTTTCCTATCATTTTTGTCTTCAGTAGAGTATCACTTTTTAAAAATTTTTATTTAAATTCCAGTTAACACATAGTGTAATGTTAATCTCAGGTGTACAATATAGTGATTCAACACTTCCATACAACACCCGGTGCTCATCACAGCAAGTGCCCTCCTTAATGCTCATCACCTATTTCACCCATCCCCTGCCCACCTCCCCTTCAGTAACCCTCAGTTTGTTTTCTATAGTCATGAGTCTGTTTCTTGGTTTGCCTTTCTCTTTCTGTTTTTCCCTTTGCTTCTTTGTTTTGTTTCTTAAATTCCACATATGAGTGAAATCATATGGTATTTGTCTTTCTCTGACTTATTTCACTTAGCATAAACTCTCTAGCTCTATTCATGTCATTGCAAATGGCAAGATTCCATTCTTTTTGATGGCTGAGTAATATTCCATCACATATATATGTATATATATATGTATATATGATGTGCATATTCCATCATATATATGTATAATATTCCATCAGATATATGTGTGTATGTATGTGTGCATATATATATGTGTAATATTCCATCATATAATATATATATACTGGTATATGGTAATATATATATATATACCACCTTTTTATCCATTCACTAGTGATACACTGTTTCCATATTTTAGGTATTGTAGATAATGTTGCTATAAACATTGGGGGCACATGTATCCCTTTGAATTAGTATTTTTGTAATTTTTGGATAAAAACCTACTACTTCAATTGCTGGATCCTAGGGTAGTTCTCTTTTTAACTTTTTTAACTTTTTGAGGCACAACCATACCATTTTCCAGAGTGGCTGTGCCAATTTGCATTCCCACCAATAGTGCAAGAGGGTTCCCCTTTCTCCACATACTCACCAACACCTGTTGTTTCTTGTGTTGATTTTATCCATTCTGACTGGTGTTAGGTGGTATCTCATTGTAATTTTGATTTGCATATCCCTAATGCTCAGTAAGGTGGAGCATCTTTTCATGTGTCTGTTGGCCATCTGTACGTCTTCTTCAGAAAATAATGTCTATTCATGGCTTCTGTCCATTATTTAATTGGATTATTTGTTTTTTGGGTGTTCAGTTTTATAAATTCTTTATATATTTTGGATACTAACCCTTTATCAGATTTGTCATTTGCAAATATCTTCTCCAATTCCATAGGCTGCCTTTTAATTTTGTTGATTGTTTCCTTTGCTGTGCAGAAGCTTTTTATTTTGATGAAGTCCCAATAGTTTATTTTTGCTTTTCTTTTCCTTGCCTCTGTCTCGATGTGTCTAGTAAGAAGTTGCTATGGCCAGTGGGAAAGAGGTTACTGCCTGTGTTCTCCTCTAGGATTTTTATGGTTTCAAGTCTCACATTAAGGTCTTTCATCCATTTTGAATTCATTTCTGTGTTTGGTGTAAGAAAGTGGTCCAGTTTCATTTTTTTGCATGTTGCTATTCAGTTTTCCCAACACCACTTGTTGAAGAAACTGTCCTTTTCCCATTGGATATTCTTTCTTTTTTTGTGAAAGATTAGTTGATATATGGTTGTAGGTTTAATTTTGGGTTTTCTATTCTCTTCTATTGATTATGTGTCTAATTTTGTGCCAGTACCATACTGTTTGGATTACTACAGCTTTATAGTATAACTTGAAGTCTGGAATTGTGATGACTCCAACTTTGTTTTTCTTTTTTCAAGGTTGTGTTGGCTATTCAGGGTCTTTTGTGGTTCCATACAGAGTTTAGGATTGTTTGTTCTAGTTCTGTGAAAAATGCTGTTGGTCTTTTGATAAAGATTGCATTAGATGTGTATATTGCTTTGGGTAGTATAGACATTTTAACAATATTTGTTCTCTCAGTCCATGGCCATGGAATGTGTTTCCATTTCTTTGTGTCATCTTTAATTTCTTTCTTAGGTGTGTTATAATTTTTAGAGTACAGATCTTTTACCTCTTTGGTTAGGTTTATTCCTAGGTATCTTATAGTTTTTGGTACTATTGTAAATGAGATTGTTTTCTTAATTTCTCTTTCTGCTGCTTTATTATTGTGTGAGGAAATGCAACAGATTTCTGTACATTGATTTTGTATCCTGCAACTTTACTGAGTTCATCTATCAGTTGGCAAATTCTTGGTGGATTTTCTATATTAAGTATCATGTCATCTGTAAATAATGAAAGTTTGACTTCTTCCTTGCTGTTTTGGATGTCTTTTATTTTTTTGTGTTGTTTGATTGCTGTGGCTGGGACTTCCAGTACTATATTAAATAACAGTGGTGAGAGTAGACATCAATATCTTGTATCTGACTGTAGAGGAAAAGCTCTCAGTTTTTCCCCATTGAAGATGATATTAGCTGTGGCTTTTTCAAAAATTGCCTTTATTATGTTCTCCCTAAACCTACTTTGTTGAATGGATTTTATACTTTGTCAATTTTTTTTCTGCACCTATTGAGAGGACCATATGGTTCTTATCCTTTCTTTTATTAATGTGGTGCATCATGTTGATTGATTTGCAAATGTTAAACCATTCTTGCAACCCAGGAATAAATCCCATTTGATCATGGTGGATGATTTTTTAATGTATTGTTGGATTCAGTTTGCTAGTATTTTATCGAGAGTTTTTGCATCTGGGTTCATGAGGGATGTTGGTCTATAGTTATTTTTTTAGTGGTATTTTTATCTGGTTTTGGTACCAGGGTAATGCTGGCCTCATAGAATGAATTTGAACCTTTCTTGTCTCTTCTATGTTTTGGAATATTTTGAGAAGAATAGGTATTAACTCTTCTTTAAATGATTGGTAGAATTTGCCTGTGAAGCCATCTGGATTTTTGTTTGTTGGGAGTTTTTGATTATTGATTCAATTTCCTAGCTGGTTATCAGTCTATTAAAGTTTTCTATTTCTTCCTGTTTCAGTTTGGTAGTTTATATGTTTTTAGGAATTTACAGTGGAGTATCAATTTTAATTTCCTTCAAGAACTTTCCCTTTATCTTCACAACTTGAGCAAGTGTTTGGCACAAGAGTCCTAGCTATTGACCTATCTTAGCTTTTGACATGACTTTTTCACGTGGCTTAATTATTTCTAGCTTTTGACTTAAAGTAAGAGAAATATGAGTCATCCTTTCATTTGAACACTTAGAGGTATTGTAGGGTTATTAACTGGCTTCATTTAAATACTGTATTTAGGGAATAGGGTGTCTAAAGGAGAGTGAGACAGGGGAACAATTGGTTGGTGGAGCAGTCAGATAACACACAATATTTATCAGTGAATTTCATTTTGTGATATGACTGCGGTTCATGATGCCCCCAAACAGTCACAATAATAACATCATAGATCACATAACAAATATAACAATAATAATGAAGAGTTTAAAATATTGTGAGAATTACCAAAATGTGACACAGAGACACAAAGTAAACAAATGTTACTAGAAAAATGACACCAATACACTTACTTGATGTAGAGTACCACAAAATTTCAATTTGAAAAAAATGAAATATCTGTGAAGTGCTGAAAAGAGAACTGCCATCAAATGAGTTATACCTGTAACTGATACATGTGATAGGTTGGATTCCACTAAATAAGAAGCCATTGAAGCTTTTTAGAGTATTTTACTGCCAAAGAAAACATGAAGTGATTTGAGAAAGTTTAAAATTATTTCTTCAAAGCTTAAAATGATGATTGGATCCCCAGTGTTCTTTAAGTAGTAAATAGACTGTGAAGCCTGTTGAGCCTACAAAGATGACATTTTTTTTTCCTAATGCCCAATGTATGTGTCTAGGTAGAATAATGGAAATGAAATAATCCCTCAAAGGGCAGAACCAAACACCAAATAAAACAATGGATGGAAACTTCCTTCCAATGAGTTTTGAGGTATTTAAGAAGTGTTTTCCATGCTAGGTAAGGAGTCCTTAAATGTCTGCTGAGAGAGATTTCAGAATGTTACAAGTGGCTATTGGGAATATTTTCTACTCTTACATTTTCCAAATCGAAATGTTTATTGTAGTGATAAATAACCTATTCCTTCATTGTATATTGTGTGCATGGGATGCACTTATTTTCTCTTAGGTTCCAGATCAAAAAACATGGATGTTTGATCCCTTCCTCACACCATATATGAAAATAACTTCTATGTGGAGTAAATATCCAAACTTTAAAAGAATTTCTATTTATATTGAGAACTCCACTTTTTTTCTCTAAGATTCTCAAATTAATAAAAACCTGATTCTACATATTTAAGTGGAACATTTTGAGAGTAGGGATCAAAAGAATGAATAATTGACTATGAGGATTAATGATGCTTGCTTACAGTAGTGGCATAAGTGATGTGGTGCAGAAAAAAAATATTAGTCCTTGGAGTTGATCCTCGCTCCTTTAGGTGCCTAAATTCATCAATCATTGTTTTTAATTTCCACTTGGGTCAAAAAAAAGTTGTCCTAGATATTGCATCATTAAGTACATGTGGAATAAAGAGATATGTGGTATATTTTTAGGTATTTAGTATTAAACACCAAAATGGTCTGACTGGTAGATGATTGAATTCATGCTTCATTTCTTCCCATACCAGAAGATGAATTAACATAGGAGAATGTTTAGAAATAGAATGTAAAACATGATGTACTTTTACAGAAGCCATACAGAAAAAAAGAAGAACAAACTTGTAAACATTGTGCTAATGACTCACACACAAATGCAGCTTTAGACTACAAACAGCTGCTTTAAAAAAAATCAACCTTGTAGAGCAATATGCTTTGATTGCCTGAAGTTAAATTATCTGGCTGCAAAACTCAGGGAAAAAAATAAAGTAACATTTTGTAGGTATCAGCATAATTTCTGGCATGTTAATCTGGTACTGAGGCTTGAAAACATGTCATTCAAGTCTCTCTTGGGGGTTATGACAGCCTTTAGCAGAAGCGTGTTTGGATTAGAGAAACCAGAGGGCAAGAGTATACAGTATGTTGAAAGAGTCTGAAAATATTTCCATAAATAGAATGAAAGTAGGATATTTTGAGAGTGTAAACAATTCTGTTATCAGGTCCCTATGCTACTATTTTTTTTCTTTCGGGAGTTTAGAGGAATTACTAAAAACTTTTTTTTTTTAAAGAATGAAAGTATAACCAACATTTAGAATTGTAATCAAGTTCACATGACAACTCACACCCTGTGCTTTCAATTCCATTTGTCTCTACTCTTGTCCTTTCTTCTCCAAAATCAGTTATTTTCCTCGTCCTGGAAAATCCCCATTATTGTATAAATACATTATAATATCGCTCTTTTTTCAAAAAAATATTTTATTATTTATTTATTTATTTATTTATTTATTTATTTATTTATTTACCACATGAGTGGGGGGAGGGGCAGAGGGAGACAGAAAATGTCAGGCAGACTGTGCACTGAGCGCAGAGCCTGACATGGAGCTCCAAAATCTCACGACCCTTGAGATCATGACCTGAGCAGAATTCAAGAGCTGGATGCTTAACCGACTGAGCCACCCAGGCGCCCCTAATATCTCTTAACACACATTTAGTATACCCCGTCAGCCACTTCCCCATTTCTTTGCTTACCTTCATGGTAAATTTCCTCAAAATGTTTATTGCCACTATCACCACTTTCCTTAATCCCTCTAGGTTTTTGTGTCTTTCCATGCACAAACACTGCTGGTTTCAAGATCATCAATAGCTTCCATGTTGTTAAATTTAATGATAGATTCTGAAACCTCATGTAGCTGGACCTATCAGGAACATTTGACAAAAATAACTATCATAATTTTTTCTTGAGACACTTTCTTCACCTGACTTTTAGAAAATCTCCTGTTTCTCCTTCTATGTAACTAAGGGCTCTCTTAAAAGAAATACTGAAATATTCTTTCTGGTGTATTTTCATTGGCTTGACCTCTAGACATTAGGGTGCCACAAAGCTCAATCTTTAAACATTGTTTCTTTATTAATAGGTATTTTCTAATTGATCTCAATCAATAATGTGCATGTGCATTTCATCTGTATGTTGATGACTCCCAAATTTATGTCCTCAGTCCTAACTCTTCTCTAAACTGCAAACACATAAAATCCACTTACATTCTTATAGGCATCTCAAACTTAATATATCTAAAACAATTCTTGATTTCATTATGAGATCATCCTCAGTCATCCTCAATCTAAAAATAGCAGCTCCATTCTTCCAATTGCTCAGGTCAAAACTACTAGAGCAAGCCATAACTACTCTTTTTCTCTCATGTTCCCACATGAACTGTTGGTTTTATCCTTAAAATACAATCCAAACCCTAACCCACCATCATTTCTTTTTTTTTTTTTTTAATTTTTTTATTGTTATGTTAATCACCATATATTACATCATTAGTTTTTGGTGCAGTGTTCCATGATTCATTGTTTGTTCATAACACCCAGTGCTCCATGCAGAACGTGCCCTCCTCAATACCCATCACCAGGCTAACCCATCCCCCTACCCCCCTCCCCTCTAGAACCCTCAGTTTGTTTTTCAGAGTCCATCATCTCTCATGGTTCGTCTCCCCCTCTGACATACTCCCCTTTTCTTCCTCTCCTGTTATCTTCTTCTTTTTCTTTTTTCTTAAAATATGTTGCGTTATTTGTTTCAGAAGTACAGAACTGTGATTCAAAAGTCTTGCACAATTCACAGCACTCACCATAGCACATACCCTCCCCAATGTCTATCACCCCAGCCACCCCATCCCTCCCACCCCCAACCACTCCAGTAACACTCAGTTTCTTTCCTGAGATTAAGAATTCCTCATATCAGTGAGGTCATGTGATACATGTCTTTCTCTGATTGACTTATTTCACTCAGCATAACACCCTCCAGTTCCATCCACGTCGTTGCAAATGGCAAGATCTCATTCCTTTTGATGGCTGCATAATATTCCATTGTGTATATATACCACCTCTTCTTTATCCATTCATCTGTCGATGGGCATCTTGGCTCTTTCCACAGTTTGGCTATGGTGGACATTGCCGCTATAAACATTGGGGTACACGTACCCCTTCGGGTCCCTACATTTGTGTCTTTGTGGTAAATACCCAGTAGTGCAATTGCTGGATCGAACGGTAGCTCTAATTTCAACGGTTTGAGGAACCTCCATACTGTTTTCCAGAGGGGTTGCACCAGCTTGCATTCCCACCAACAGTGTAGGAGGGTTCCCCTTTCTCCACATCCCCGCCAACATCTGTCGTTCCCTGACTTGTTAATTTTAGCCATTCTAACGGGTGTGAGGTGGTATCTCATTGAGGTTTTGATTTGGATTTCCCTGATGCCAAGCGATGTTGAGCACTTTTTCATGTGCCTGTTGGCCATTTCGATGTCTTCTTTGGAGAAATGTCTGTTCATGTCTTCTGCCCATTTCTTGATTGGATTATTTGTTCTTTGGGTGTTGAGTTTGATAAGTTCTTTATAGATTTTGGATACTAGCCCTTTACCTGATATGTCATTTGCAAATATTTTCTCCCATTCTGTTGGTTGTCTTTTGGTTTTGTGGACTGTTTCTTTCGCTGTGCAAAAGCTTTTTATCTTGATGAAATCCCAATAGTTCATTTTTGCCCTGGCTTCCCGTGCTTTTGGCGATGTTTCTAGGAAGAAGTTGCTGCGGCTAAGGTCGAAAAGGTTGCTACCTGTGTTCTCCTTTAGGATTTGGATGGACTCCTGTCTCACGTTTAGGTCTTTCAACCATTTGGAGTCTATTTTTGTGTGTGGTGTAAGGAAATGGTCCAGTTTCATTCTTCTGCATGTGGCTGTCCAATTTTCCCAACACCATTTGTTGAAGAGACTGTCTTTTTTCCATTGGACATTCTTTCCTGCTTTGTCAAAGATAAGTTGACCATAGAGTTGAGGGTCCATTTCTGGGCTCTCGATTCTGTTCCATTGATCTATGTGTCTGTTTTTGTGCCAGTACCATACTGTCTTGATGATGACAGCTTTGTAATAGAGCTGGAAGTCCGGAATTGTGATGCCGCCAGCTTTGCTTTTCTTTTTCAGTATTCCTCTGGCTATTCTGGGTCTCTTCTGGTTCCATACAAATTTTAGGATTATTTGTTCCATTTCTTTGAAAAAAGTGGATGGTATTTTGATGGGGATTGCATTGAATGTGTAGATTGCTCTAGGTAGCATTGACATCTTCACAATGTTGATTCTCCCAATCCATGAGCATGGAACGTTTTTCCATTTCTTTGTGTCTCCTTCGATTTCTTTCATGAGTATTTTATAGTTTTCTGAGTACAGATCCTTTGCCTCTTTGGTTAGATTTATTCCTAGGTATCTAATGGTTTTGGGGGCAATTGTAAATGGGATCGACTCCTTGATTTGTCTCTCTTCTGTCTTGTTGTTGGTGTATAGGAATGCCACTGATTTCCGTGCATTGATTTTATATCCTGCTACTTTACTGAATTCCTGTATGAGTTCTAGCAGTTTTGGGGTGGAGTCTTTTGGGTTTTCCACATACAGTATCATATCATCTGCAAAGAGTGAGAGTTTGACTTCCTCTTTGCCGATTTGGATGCCTTTGATTTCTTTTTGTTGTCTGATTGCTGTGGCTAGGACTTCTAATACTATGTTGAATAGCAGTGGTGAGAGTGGACATCCCTGCCGCGTTCCTGACCTTAGGGGAAAAGCTCTCAGCCTTTCCCCATTGAGAATGATATTCGCTGTAGGTTTTTCATAGATGGCTTTTATGATATTGAGGTATGTACCCTCTATCCCTATACTCTGAAGAGTTTTGATCAAGAAAGGATGTTGTACTTTGTCAAATGCTTTTTCTGCATCTATTGAGAGGATCATATGATTCTTGTTCTTTCTTTTGTTAATGTATTGTATCACGTTGATTGATTTGCGGATGTTGAACCAGCCTTGCAGCCCAGGAATAAATCCCACTTGGTCGTGGTGAATAATCCTTTTAATGTACTGTTGGATCCTATTGGCTAGTATTTTGGTGAGAATTTTTGCATCCATGTTCATCAAGGATATTGGTCTGTAATTCTCTTTTTTGATGGGGTCTTTGTCTGGTTTTGGGATCAAGGTAATGGTGGCCTCATAAAATGAGTTTGGAAGTTTCCCTTCCATTTCTATTTTTTGGAACAGTTTCAGGAGAATAGGTATTAATTCTTCTTGAAATGTCTGATAGAATTCCCCTCGGAAGCCATCTGGCCCTGGGCTTTTGTTTCTTGGGAGATTTTTGATGACTGTTTCAATTTCCTTAGTGGTTATAGGTCTGTTCAGGTTTTCTATTTCTTCCTGGTTCAATTTTGGTAGTTGATACATCTCTAGGAATGCACCCATTTCTTCCAGGTTATCTAATTTGTTGGCATAGAGTTGCTCATAATATGTTCTTATAATTGTTTGTATTTCTTTGGTGTTGGTTGTGATCTCTCCTCTTTCATTCATGATTTTGTTGATTTGGGTCATTTCTCTTTTCTTTTTGATCAGTCTGGCTAGGGGTTTATCAATCTTGTTAATTCTTTCAAAGAACCAGCTCCTAGTTTCGTTGATCTGTTCTACTGTTCTTTTGGTTTCTAGTTCATTGATTTCTGCTCTGATCTTTATGATTTCTCTTCTCCTGCTGGGTTTAGGCTTTATTTGCTGTTCTTTCTCCAGCTCCTTTAGGTGTAGGGTTAGGTTGTGTATTTGAGACCTCTCTTGTTTCTTGAGAAAGGCTTGTATTGCTATATACTTTCCTCTCAGGACTGCCTTTGCTGTATCCCAAAGATTTTGAACAGTTGTGTTTTCATTTTCATTGGTTTCCAGGAATTTTTTAAATTCTTCTTTGATTTCTTGGTTGACCCATTCATTCTTTAGTAGGATGCTCTTTAGCCTCCATGTATTTGAGTTCTTTCCGACTTTCCTCTTGTGGTTGAGTTCTAGTTTCAAAGCATTGTGGTCTGAAAATATGCAGGGAATGATCCCAATCTTTTGGTACCGATTGAGACCTGATTTGTGACCTAGGATGTGATCAATTCTGGAGAATGTTCCATGGGCACTAGAGAAGAATGTATATTCCTTTGCTTTGGGATGGAATGTTCTGAATATGTCTGTGAAGTCCATTTCATCCAGTGTGTCATTTAAAGTCTTTATTTCCTTGTTGATCTTTTGCTTAGATGATCTGTCCATTTCAGTCAGGGGGGGTGTTAAAGTCCCCCACTATTATTGTATTGTTGTCAATGTGTTTCTTTGCTTTTGTTATTAATTGCCTTATATAATTGGCTGCTCCCATGTTCGGGGCATAGATATTTACAATTGTTAGATCTTCTTGTTGGATAGACCCTTTAAGTAGGATATAGTGTCCTTCCTCATCTCTTATTACAGTCTTTGTTTTAAAATCTAGTTTGTCTGATATAAGGATTGCCACCCCAGCTTTCTTTTGGTGTCCATTAGCATGGTAAATGGTTTTCCACCCCCTCACTTTCAATCTGGGGGTGTCTTTGGGTCTAAAACGAGTCTCTTGCAGACAGCATATTGATGGGTCTTGTTTTTTAATCCAATCTGATAGCCTGTGTCTTTTGATTGGGGCATTTAGCCCATTTACATTCAGGGTAACTATTGAAAGGTATGAATTTAGTGTCATTGTATTACCTGTAAGGTGACTGTTAACTGTCTGTTGTCTGTGTTCGTTTCTGCTCTTTGCTGCTTTTAGGTTCTTTCTTTGCTTAGAGGACCCCTCTCAATATTTCTTGGAGGGCTGGTTTCGTGTTTGCAAATTCCTTTAGTTTTTGTTTGTTCTGGAAGCTTTTTATCTCTCCTTCTATTTTCAATGATAGCCTAGCTGGATATAGTATTCTTGGCTGCATATTTTTCTCGTTTAGTGCTCTGAAGATATCTTGCCAGTCCTTTCTGGCCTGCCAGGTCTCTGTGGATAGGTCTGTTGCCAATCTAATGTTTCTACCATTGTAGGTTACATATCTCTTCTCCCGAGCTGCTTTCAGGATCTTCTTTTTGTCTCTGAGACTCGTAAGTTTTACTATTAGATGTCGGGGTGTTGACCTATTTTTATTGATTTTGAGAGGGGTTCTTTGTGCCTCCTGGATTTTAATGCCTGTTTCCTTCCTCACATTAGGGAAGTTCTCTGCTATAATTTGCTCCAATATACCTTCTGCCCCTCTCTCTCTCTCTTCTTCTTCTGGGATCCCAATTATTCTAATGTTGTTTCGTCTTATCCTATCACTTATCTCTCGAATTCTGCCCTCGTGATCCTGTAGTTGTTTCTCTCTCTTTTTCTCAGCCTCTTTATTTTCCATCATTTGGTCTTCTATATCGCTGATTCTCTCTTCTGCCTCATTTATCCTAGCATTTAGTGCCCCCATTTTTGATTGCACCTCATCAATAGCCTTTTTGATTTCGATTTGGTTAGATTTTAGTTCTTTTATTTCTCCAGAAAGGGTTTCTCTAATAACTTCCACGCTTTTTTCAAGCCCAGCTAGTATCTTTAAAATCATGATTCTGAACTCTAGGTCCGACATCGTACTAATATCGGTATTGAGTAGGTCCCTGGCTGACGGTACTACCTCTTGTTCTTTTTGCTGAGGTGATTTCTTTCGTCTTGTCATTTTGTCCAGAGGAGAATAGATGAATGTGAGAACAAAATGCTAACAGGTTAACAACGTCCCCAGCAAATATGCTGTATACAAATCAGAAAAGACCTGACACCAGGGGAAAAGAAAGGGAAAGAAAGAAAAAAGAAAGAGAAAAAGAAAAAAAAAAAGAAAAAAAAGATAAAAACTAAAACAAAACAATACAAAAAAGGCAGAATATGATCAAATATGATCAGGCTAGTGCATAGATCAGTGCCACACACTAGATTTTGGGCGTATTTTGGTCTGTTAGAAAAAAGTGCCTCCTAAAATTTTAAAGGAAGAAAGACATATATGTATAAAATAAGGGTTGATACAATGAAGGGATGGAAGATGACTGTAAAGATGAAAATTATAAAAGATTTTATAAAAGGACTTGGTAAGATAAGTTGTTTGAAAAAAGAAAGAAGATATAAGAAAAAAAAAAAAGGAAAAAGGGAGAGAATGTGATCAGGCAGGAGACTAGAACAAAGCCATACACTAGTGATTTAGGGTATATTTTGATCTGTTAGAAGAAACTGTACCTCAAAAATTTAAAGAGAGAACAACTTATATATATATGCCAAAAATAAGGGTAACTACTATGAAGGGATAAAATATGCCTCTAAAAATGAAAAATAAAAAATGTTTTTTTTTTTTTTAAAAAGGGATTTATAAGATGTTGGTTGAAAAAGGGAAAAAGAAAAATAAAAAAAAAACAGTCAACAAAAATTAACCTTGATGAAATAATGAATCATGGTAAAAAAAAAAAAAAAAAAAGCCATGAATCTATGTGCAGTATTCCCCTAGCGCTGGAATTCTCCTATTCTCCTTGATCGATCAACTTGGTCTTGGCTTGCTGGCTGTTTGTGCTGATCTTCTGGGGGAGGGGCCTGTTGCCGTGGTTCCCAAATGTCTTTGCCGGAGGCGGAATTGCCCCGCCCTTGTCGGTCTGGGCTAAGGAAGCTGCTCCGGTTTGCTCTCAGGAGCTTTTGTTCCCTGCAAGCTCTCGGTACAGCTTTGGAGACCCAGGGCAGAAATGGTGGCCTCCCAATCTCCACTTGAAGGAGCTGAGAACTCGGGGCCCCGCTCCTCAGTGTGCCTCCAGAGAAAAGCAGTCACTTCCGTGTCCCCGGTCTCCGGCCGCACTCCGTGCTCACCCGGCCTGTGACCGAGCGTTGCTCTCTCTGGCACCCGACCCCGCGCGGAGTCTCCAAACCCAGCAGATCCCTGTAGTGCGTTCCCGCACCACTCCTCCCCGGGAAGGAAGGGGAGTCTCCCCGGATCTGCTGCTTGTTGGGTCCCTGCTGGGGGAGCCGTGCCCCGACTGGGCCGCAGATCGCAGTTTATGGCAACCCCGAGCTGAGAACCCGCGATTCTGCTCCGTATCTGCAGCCGGTTTCCCTGCTCTGATACCTGGGAGCTCTGCTGCACTCAGGCACCCCGGTATCTCTGTGACCCCAAGGGTCCTGAGACCACACTGTCCTGGGAGGATTCCACCCCCCGCTTAGCCACTGCAGCGACTTCCCTCCGCCGAGCCGACTTCTAAAAGGTCCGATTTTGTGCTCCGCGGCTCTATCACTTGCCAGAAGCGGCCGGCGGAGGCCCCTCCCCCGCCGTCTATCCTCCCGAATATCGCCTCGGATTCACTTCTCCGCAAGCCCTACCTTCCAGTAAGTGGTCGCTTCTCTGTTCAGAGAGTTGTTGCTACTCTCCTGTTCGATCTCCTGTTGAGTTCGTAGGTGTTCAGAATGGTTTGATCCCTATTCAGCTGAATTCCTGAGACCAGACGAAATCTAGGTCTCCTACTCCTCCGCCATCTTGCTCCGCCTCCCCCACCATCATTTCTTATCTGAATTAGTGCAATACCAATTTTCCAACTTCCACTTTCCAGTACCTACATTCTTGTTCCTTATGATTGTGAGGATTTCCATCTCTTCTTTCTCTGAAAGGAAGGAAAAAATCTGCATGGTTCAACTCCTGACTTCTACAGGTCTTTGTTCAAATGGCTAATCATCAGAAGAAATTTCCTTACTTCTTTATATAAAACAGCACCTTGTTTACTATTACTCTTACCTCCTCACTCTGCTAAAGTCTCATTAATAGTATTTTTTTATTTTCTGAAATGCAATTCATGCATTTTTCATTCATTCATTCATTCATTCATTCAATTTTTGTCTGTCATACCTAACTAAAATGTAGACTCCACAAGAGAGATAACATGTTAGTTTTGTTCATTGTGCCTGGAAGACTGACTGGCACATGATGGGTGTTCAGTAAATAACTATTGAGCAGATCCTAATCTTACTTTGACTTCTAGTGATTTTTGGTAGTGTCTAGTCACATAAAATAATAGCTAAATTTATATTTAATTTTAAGATATTTGTTTTAGCTCTGAATATCCCTTAAAGTCAAACTGCCACAGCCTATATTTCTCTTTAGTATGTTTGCACTTGAAACTTTGTGCTGGAAAGAGTTCACATGGGGTGGAGGGAATAAGGTGACCCTATAGAGCCAGTCAGATAAACCGACCAAAGTGAATGATCACTAGAGTGGTATGTTGAACCAGATCATAGTAAAACCACAAATGAGATGTCTGCAACAGTAAAGTATACCAGACTTCTCTTTTGGAGTTGTGTTGGGTGAACAAATGATCAATTATTATAAAAAGAGAGAATTCATGTTAAGAGGCCTCAAAGTCTCTGCTAAATTAAATTTTATACAAATCCTCTCTTGGAGAGGAGTGTAGAATTAGTGTCTTTATATAAACGTATCTTCTATGGATTTTAAGCTGAATATACAATTGATCAAAATCAGTGATCTATTTTCTTTCTGAGTGTTACTTATTCAAAAATTTATGAAGATGTTGAACAATGCCTTTTTCCTTCCTGGAAACTATTTTTTTTTTTAATCAGCTCTCTGAATAAATACAACCTCTTAATTTTTTTAAAAATATTTTATTGTTATGTTAATCAGCATACATTACATCATTTGTTCTTGATGTAGTGTTCCATGATTCATTGTTTGTGCATAACACCCAGTGCTCCACACAGAATGTGCCCTCTTTAATACCCATCACCAGGCTAACCCATCCCCCTACCCCCATCCCCTCTAGAAACTTCAGTTTGTTTTTCAGGGTCCATCATCTCTCATGGTTCATCTCCCCCTCCGACTTACTCCCCGTCATTCTTCCCCTCCTGCTATCTTCTTCTTTTTCTTTTTTCTTAACATATGTTGCATTATTTGTTTCAGAAGTACAGATCTATGATTCAACAGTCTTGCACAATTCACAGCGCTCACCATAGCACATACCCTACCCAATGTCTATCACCCAGCCATCCCATCCCTCCCACCCCCCATCACTCCAGCAACTCTCAGTTTGTTTCCTGAGATTAAGAATTCCTCATATCAGTGAGGTCATATGATACATGTCTTTCTCTGATTGACTTATTTCACTCAGCATAACACCCTCCAGTTCCATCCACCTCGTTGCAAATGGCAAGATCTCATTCCTTTTGATGGCTGCATAATATTCCATTGTGTATACATACCACTTCTTCTTGATCCATTCATCTGTCGATGGACATCTTGGCTCTTTCCACAGTTCGGCTATTGTGGACATTGCTGCTGTAAACATTGGGGTGCATGTACCCCTTCGGATTCCTACATTTGTTTCTTTGCGGTAGATACCCAGTAGTGCAATTGCTGGATCGTATGATAGCTCTATTTTCAACTGTTTGAGGAACCTCCATACTGTTTTCCAGAGTGGTTGCACCAACTTGCATTCCCACCAACAGTGTAGGAGGGTTCCCCTTTCTCCGCATCCCCGCCAACATCTGTCATTTCCGGACTTGTTAATTTTAGCCATTCTGATTGGTGTGAGGTGGTATCTCATGGAGGTTTTGATTTGGATTTCCCTGATGCCGAGCGATGTTGAGCACTTTTTCATGTGTCTGTTAGCCATGTGGATGTCTTCTTTGGAAAAATGTCTGTTCATGTCTTCTGCCCATTTCTTGATTGGATCATTTGCTCTTTGGGTGTTGAGTTTGATAAGTTCTTTCTAGATTTTGGATACTAGCCCTTTATCTGATATGTCATTTGCAAATATTTTCTCCCATTCTATCGGTTGTATTTTGGTTTTGTGGACTGTTTCTTTTGCTGTGCAAAAGCTTTTTATCTTGATGAAATCCCAATAGTTCATTTTTGCGCTTGCTTCCCTTGCCTTTGGCGATGTTTCTAGGAAGAAGTTGCTACGGCTGAGGTCGAAGAGGTTGCTACCTGTGTTCTCCTTTAGGATTTTGATGGACTCCTGTCTCACGTTTAGGTCTTTCAGCCATTTGGAGTCTATTTTTGTGTGTGGTGTAAGGAAATGGTCCAGTTTCATTCTTCTGCATGTGGCTGTCCAATTTTCCCAACACCATTTGTTGAAGAGACTGTCTTTTTTCCATTGGACATTCTTTCCTGCTTTGTCAAAGATGAGTTGACCATAGAGTTGAGGGTCCATTTCTGGGCTCTCAATTCTGTTCCATTGATCTGTTTGTCTGTTTTTTGTGCCAGTACCATACTGTCTTGATGATGACAGCTTTGTAATAGAGCTGGAAGTCCGGAATTGTGATGCCAACAGCTTTGCTTCTCTTTTTCAATATTCCTCTGGCTATTCGGAGTCTCTTCTGGTTCCATACAAATTTTAGGATTATTTGTTACATTTCTTTGAAAAAAGTGGATGGTGTTTTGATGGGGATTGCACTGAATGTGTAGATTGGTCTAGGTAGCATTGACATCTTCACAATGTTTGTTCTTCCAATCCATGAGCATGGAACGTTTTTCCATTTCTTTGTGTCTTCTTCAATTTCTTTCATGAGTATTTTATAGTTTTCTGAGTACAGATCCCTTGCCTCTTTGGTTAAATTTATTCTTAGGTATCTTATGTTGTTGGGTGCAATTGTGAATGGGATTGACTCCTTGATTTGTCTCTCTTCTGTCTTGTTGTTGGTGTATAGGAATGCCACTGATTTCTGTGCATTGATTTTATAGCCTGCTACTTGACTGAATTCCTGTATGAGTTCTAGCAGTTTTGGGGTGGAGTCTTTTGGGTTTTCCACATACAGTATCATATCATCTGCAAAGAGTGAGAGTTTGACTTCCTCTTTGCCAATTTGGATGCCTTTGATTTCTTTTGTTGTCTGATTACTGTGGCTAAGACTTGTAATACTATGTTGAATAGCGGTGGTGATAGTGGACATCCCTGCCGCCTTCCTGACCTTAGGGGAAAAGCTCTCAACTTTTCCCCATTGAGAATGATATTCGCTCTAGGTTTTTCATAGATGGCTTTTATGATGTTGAGGTATGCCCTATACTCTGAAGAGTTTTGATCAAGAAAGGATGTTGTACTTTGTCAAATGCTTTTTCTGCATCTATTGAGAGGATCATATGATTCTTGTTCTTTCTTTTGTTAATGTATTGTATCACGTTGATTGATTTGCGGATGTTGAACCAGCCTTGCAGCCCAGGGATAAATCCCACTTGGTCATGGTGAATAATCCTTTTAATGTATTGTTGGATCCTATTGGCTAGTATTTTGGTGAGAATTTTTGCATCCATGTTCATCAAGGATATTGGTCTGTAATTCTCCTTTTTGATGGGGTCTTTGTCTGGTTTTGGGATCAAGGTAATGCTGGCCTCATAGAATGAGTTGGGAAGTTTTCCTTCCATTTCTATTTTTTGGAACAGTTTCAGGAGAATAGGTATTGATTCTTCTTTAAATGTCTAATAGAATTCCCCTGGGAAGCCATCTGGCCCTGGGCTTTTGTTTGTTGGGAGATATTTGATGACTGCTTCAATTTCCTTAGTGGTTATAGATCAGTTCAGGTTTTCTATTTCTTCCTGGTTCAATTTTGGTAGTTGATACATCTCTAGGAATGCACCCATTTCTTCCAGGTTATATAAATTGCTGGCATAGAGTTGCTCCTAATATGTTCTTATAATTGTTTGTATTTCTTTGGTGTTGGTTGTGATCTCTCCTCTTTCATTCATGATTTTGTTGATTTGGGACCTTTCTCTTTTCTTTTGGATAAATCTGGCCAAGGGTTTATCAATCTTGTTAATTCTTTCAAAGAACAGCTTCTAGTTTCGTTCTACTGTTCTTTTGGTTTCTATTTCATTGATTTCTGCTCTGATCTTTATGATTTCTCTTCTCCTGCTGGGTTTAGGCTTTATTTGCTGTTCTTTCTCCAGCTCCTTTAGGTGTAGGGTTAGGTTGTGTATTTGAGACCTTTCTTGTTTTTTGAGAAAGGCTTGTATTGCTCTGTACTTTCCTCTCAGGACTGCCTTTGCTCCATCCCAAAGATTTTGAACAGTTGTGTTTTCATTTTCATTGGTTTCCATGAATTTTTTTAATTCTTCTTTAATTTCCTGGTTGACCCATTCATTCTTTTGTAGGATGCTCTTTAGCCTCCATGTATTTGACTTCTTTCCGACTTTCTCTTGTGATTGAGTTCTAGTTTCAAAGCATTGTGGTCTGAAAACATGCAGGGAATAATCCCAATCTTTTGGTAGCGGTTGAGACCTGATTTGTGACCTAGGATGTGATCAATTCTGGAGAATGTTCCATGGGCACTAGAGAAGAATGTGTATTCCGTTGCTTTGGGATGGAATGTTCTGAATATGTCTGTGAAGTCCATTTGGTCCAGTTTTTCATTTAAAGTCTTTATTTCCTTGTTGATCATTTGCTTAGATGATCTGTCCATTTCAGTCAGGGGGTTGTTAAAGTCCCCCACTATTATTGTATTGTTGTCAATGTGTTTCTTCACTTTTGTTATTAATTGCCTTATATAATTGGCTGCTCCCATGTTCGGGGCATAGATATTTACAATTGTTAGATCTTCTTGTTGGATAGACCCTCTAATTAGGATATAGTGTCTTTCCTCATCTCTTATCACAGTCTTTGTTTTAAAATCTAATTTGTCTGATATAAGGATTGCCAGCCCAGCTTTCTTTTGGTATCCATTAGCATGGTAAATGGTTTTCTACCCCCTCACTTTCAATCTGGCGGTGTCTTTGCATCTAAAATGAGTCTCTTGCAGACAGCATATCGATGGGTCTTGTTTTTTATTCCAATCTGATAGCCTGTGTCTTTTGATTGGGGCATTAGCCCATTTACATTCAGGGTAACTACTGAAAGGTATGAATTTAATCCCATTGTATTGCCTATGAGGTGACTGTTACTGTATATTGTCTGTGTTCCTTTCTGATCTATTCTGCTTTTAGGCTCTCTGTTTGCTTAGAGGACCCCTTTCAATATTTCTTGGAGGGCTGGTTTCGTGTTTGCAAATTCCTTTAGTTTTTGTTTGTCCTGGAAGTTTTTTATCTCTCCTTCAATTTTCAATGACAGCCTAGCTGGATATAGTATTCTTGGCTGCATATTTTTCTCATTTAGTGCTCTGAAGATCTCATGCCAGTCCTTTCTGGCCTGCCAGCTCTCTGTGGATAGGTCTTTTGCCAGTCTAATATTTCTACCATTGTAGGTTACATATCTCTTCTCCCGAGCTGCTTTCAGGATCTTCTCTTTGTCTCTGAGACTCGTAAGTTTTACTATTAGATGTCGGGGTGTTGACCTATTTTTATTGATTTTGAGAGGGGTTCTCTGTGCCTCCTGGATTTTGATGCCTGTTTCCTTCCTCACATTAGGGAAGTTCTCTGCTATTATTTGCTCCAATATACCTTCTGCCCCTCTCTCTCTTTCTTCTTCTTCTGGGATCCCAATTATTCTAGTGTTGTTTCATCTTATTGTATCGCTTATCTCTTGAATTCTGCCCTCGTGATCCTGTAGTTGTTTATCTCTCTTTTTCTCAGCCTCTTTGTTTTTCATCATTTGGTCTTCTATATCGCTGATTCTCTCTTCTGCCTCATTTATCCTAGCAGTTAGTGCCCGCATTTTTGATTGCACCTCATTAAGAGCCTTTTTGATTTTGACTTGGTTAGATTTTAGTTCTTTTATTTCTCCAGAAAGGGTTTCTCTAATAACTTCCACACTTTTTTCAAGCCCAGCTAGTATCTTTAAAGTCATGATTCTGAACCATAGGTCCGACATCTTACTAATATCAGTATTGAGTAGTTCCCTGGCTGACGGTACTACCTCTTGTTCTTTTTGCTGAGGTGATTTTTTTCATCTTGTCATTTTGTCCAGAGGAGAACAGATGAATGAGACAACAGAATGCTAACAGGTTAATAACGTCCCCAGCAAATATACTCTAAACAAATCAGAAAAGACCTGAAACCAGGGGAAAAGAAAGGGAAAGAAAGGGAAAAGAAAGAAAAAAAAAGAAAAAGATAAAAACAAAAACAGAACAATATAAAAAAAAACCGAATATGATCAAATATGATCAGGCTAGTGTATAGATCAGTGCCACACACTAGATTTTGGGCGTGTGTTGGTCTGTTAGAAGAAAGTGCCTCCTAAAATTTTAAAGGCAGAAAGACTTATATATGTACAAAATAAGGATTGATACAATGAAGGGATGGAAGATGACTATAAAGATGAAAATTATAAAAGATTTTATAAAAGGGATTGATAGGATAAGAAGTTGTTTGAAAAAAGAAAGAAGATTAAAAAAAAAAGAAAAAGAAAAACGAAAGAAAAAAAAAGGGAGAGAATGTGATCAGGCAGGAGACTAGAACAAAGCCATACACTAGTGATTTAGGGTATATTTTGATCTGTTAGAAGAAAGTGTATCTCAAAATTTTAAAGAGAGAACAACTTATATATATATGCCAAAAATAAGGGTAAGTACTATGAAGGGATAAAAATATGACTCTAAAAATGAAAAATAAAAGATGTTTTTTTTAAAAAAAGGGATTGATAAGATGTTGGTTGAAAAAGGGAAAAAGAAAAATTAAAAAAAAAGTTAAAAAAAATTAACTTTGAAAAACTAATGAATCATGGTAAAAAAAAGCCATGAAATCTATGTGCAGTATTCCCCTAGCACTGGAGTTCTCCCATTCTCCTTGATCGGTAAACTTGGTCTTGGCTTGCTGGCTGTTCGTGCTGATCTTCTGGGGGAGGAGCCTGTTGCTGTGGTTCTCAAATGTCTTTGCCGGAGGCTGAATTGCCCCGCCTTTGTCCGACCGGGCCTAGCAAGCTGCTCGGGTTTGCTCTCAGGAGCTTGTGTTCCCTGCAAGCTCTGGTACAGCTTTGGAGGATCAGGGTGAAAATGGTGGCCTCTCAATCTCCACTTGGAGGAGCTGAGAACTCGGAGCTCTGCTCCTCAGTGCGCCCCCAGAGAAAAGCAATCACTCCCGTCTCCCTGGTCTCTGGCCGCACTGCGTGGTCACCAGGCTTGTGACCGAGCATTTCTATCTCTGGCACCCGACCCGGTGTGGAGTCTCCAAACCCAGCAGATCCCTGCGGTGCACTCCCGCGCCGCTCCTCCCGGGGGAGGAAGGGGAGTCTCCCTAGCTCTGCTGCTTGTTGGGTCCCTGCTGGAGAAGCAGTGGCCCGACTGGGCCGCGGATCACAGTTTATGGCCACCCCGAGCTGAGAGCCTGCGCCTTGGCTCCGTCTTTGCAGCCGGCTTCCGCTCCGATACCTGGGAGCTCTGCTGCACTCAGGCACCCCCGGTCTTTCTGTGACCCCGAGGGTCCTGAGACCACACTGTCCCGCAAGGGTTCTACCCCCCGCTTAGCTAGTGGAGCGACGTTCCTCAGCGGAGCTGGCTTCTAAAAGGTCTGATCTTGTGCTCCGCGGCTCTATCACTTGCCAGAAGCGGCCAATGGAAGCCCCCTCCCCCGCCATCTATCCTCCCAAATATCGCCTCGGATTCACTTCTCTGCACGTCCTACCTTCCAGAAAGTGGTCGCTTTTATGTTCAGAGACTTGTTGCTATTCTTTTCTTTGATCTCCTGTTGAGTTCGTAGGTGTTCAGAATGGTTTGATCCCTATTCAGCTGAATTCCTGAGACCAGACGAAATCCAGGTCTCCTACTCCTCCGCCATCTTCCTCTGCCCCCCCAACCTCTTAATTTTTGTTCTTACATCTGTGACGATTAGTTTTTTTCATTGTATCCTTTTCCACTTATCTATTCTTCCCTTCTTTGCTTTCTTCTTTTTTTGGGGGAAATGGGACAACTATTAAAATATAATTTATATACCATATAAGTCACCCATTTAAAGTGTACAAATCAGAGTTATGCAGTTATTACCACAATCAATTTTAGAATATTTTTATCACACCAAAAAGAAACTCTATAACCTTTAACTTTTAGCTCCTTCTGTTCCTTTGTTACACTTTTGTGACTGGCCCTTCTCATTTAGTATAATTTTTTTGTATTAACATCTAATGTATTATTTGTTTCAGGGGTACAGGTCTTTGATTCATCAGACTTACACAATTCACAGTGCTCACCATAGCACATACCCTCCCCAGTGTCCATCACCCACCCACCCCATCCCTCCCACCCCCCACCACTCCAGCAACACTCAGTTTGTTTCCTGAGATTAAGAGTCTCTTATGGTTTGTCTCCCTCTCTGGTTTTGTCTTTTTCATTTTTCTGTCCCTTCTCCTATGATCCTCTGTCTTGTTTCTCAAATTCCTCATATCAGTGAGATCATATGATAATTGTCTTCCTCTGATTGACCTATTTCGCTTAGCATAATACCTTCTAGTTCCATCCATGTCATTGCAAATGGCAAGATTTCATTTTTTGATGGCTGCATAGTATTCCATTTGTGTGTGTGTGTGTGTGTACACCATATCTTTATCCATTCATCTGTTGATGGACTTCTAGGTTCTTTTCATAGTTTGGCTATTATAGACATTGCTGCTATAAACATTGGGGTGCATGTACCCCGTTGGATCACTACATTTGTATATTTGGCGTAAATACCCAGCAGTGCAATTGCTTGGTCGTATGGTAGCTCTCTTTTCAACTTTTTGAGGAACCTCCATACTATTTTCCAGAATGACTGCACCAGCTTGCATTCCCACCAGTTTAGGAGGGTTCCCCTTTCTCTGCATTCTCACTTACATCTGTCCTTTCCTTACCTGTTAATTTTAGCCATTCTGAATGGTGTGAAGTGGTATCTCGTTGAGGTTTTGATTTGTATTTCCCTAATGTTGAGTGATGTCGAGCACTTTTTCATGTGTCTGTTGGCCATTTGGATGTCTTCTTTGCAGAAATGTCTGTTAATGTCTTCTGCCCATTTCTTGACTGGATTATTTGTTCATTAGTATAATCTTTTAAAAGATTTTTATTTATTTATTTGTCAGAGAGAGAGAGCACACAAGCAGGGGTAGCAGCAGGCAGAGGGAGAAGCAGGCTCCCCACTGAGCAAGGAGGCTGATGTGGAACTCCATCCCAGGTCTCTTGGATCATGACCCCAGCTAAAGGCAGAGGCTTAACCAACTGAGCCACCCAGGCATCCCTAGTATAATATTTTCAGGAATCATCCATGTTATAGCATGTATAAGTACTTCATTCCTTTTGATTGCTAATATTCTATTTTATGAGTATAATATATTGTATTTATCCGTTCACTAGTGAATGTTTGGGTTATTTCCATTTTTTGGTGATTACAAATAATGCTGCTGTGAATATTCATGTACAACTTTTTTTTTTAAGATTTTATTTATTTATTTGAGAAAGAGAAAGGGAGAGCACAGAGGGGCAGTGAGAGGGAAAAAGAGACTCCCTGTTGACCAGAGAGCCTGACTTGGGGCTCAATCCAGAATCCTGAGATCATGACCGGAGCCGAAGGCATATGCTTAACCGACTGAGCCACCTAGACACCCCAAGTACAACCTCTTTTATAGATACACATTTTGATTTCTCTTGGGTATCTACCTTGAAGTGGAATGCTGGGTTATATGGTAACTATGTTCAATCTTTTGAGGAACTGTTAGGCTGTTTTTCAATGTGGCTGAACAATTTTAAATTTCTATCAGCAATGCATAAAGTTTCCAATTTCTTCACTTCCTCACCAACACTTATTATCTGTCTTTGTTATTTATCTTTCCTAGTGGGCATAAAGTGGTATCTCACTGTGGTTTTGATTTATATTTCCCTGATGGCTATTGATAATTAAGAGTCTTTTTATGTGCTTATTGGCAATTTGTATGTTTTCACTGGGGAAATGTCAGATCTTGTGCCCATTTTTTTAACTGGGTTATTTATTTTATTATTGATATGTAAAAGTTCTTTATATATTCTAGATGCAAGTCTTTTATCAGATATGTAATTTGTAAATATATTTTTCCTATTTTGTGGGTTGTCTTTGCATTTTCTTGATGATGTCCTTTGAAGCACAATTTTTTAATTCTGAAAAAGTCAATTTTTTTTATTATTGCATGTACTTTTGATGTCATGTCTAAGAAACCATTGCATAATCCAAGATTACAAATATTTATGCCTCTGTTTTCTTCAAAGATTTTTATAGTTTTAGTCCTTATCTGTAGGTCATTGTTATATTTTTGAGTTAATTTTTGTATATAGTATGAGATAGGGGTTCAACTTTTGTATATACATATCCAACTGTCCCAGTATCCTTTGTTGAAATGCCTATATTTTTCCTTTTCAAATTGTCCTGGCATCATTATTAAAAATAATTGAAGGGTCAAAGGAGAACAAAATAAAATAAAAATCATCAGAAATAGAAGATACTGAATAAAATATCAGATGGCACAAGAAACATACATTAATTAAATTTGATTAAGAGACAGAAATAACCATATGTGTTAAATAAGGCCCAATTATCAGGACTACAAACAGGCTCACCTACAACATAATGATGTAGAAATGTTAAAATAAAGAGCTAATAAATACATTCCAAAAAGTACTAAGCAAAAGAAAGAAACTAATATCTATATTACTTTCAGGAGAAATAGATATTAAAGAGAAAGGCAATTATTAAAGATAAAGGTCATTATGCATTATAAAAGAGTCCAGGACTACATGCAAAGCCTAAATCTGAAGACATGAAAATATAGCTATGTGTGTATATATGTGTGTGTGACAAATATAAGTAGTGTCCATACATATAGTTTGCATTAGAAAGAGAAATTTATAAATTCAAGATCATGTTGGGACATTTAAACAACTTTCTCTGAAGTTTAGAAATCAAATAAACTGAAAGAATAGGAACGACATGAGTAATATAATTAGCAAACTTGTTTTATTGTACATTAGATATCCAGCAAATAGAGCAAAATTATTTTTAGGCACACATGACATAATTACAAAATTGACTAGCAGCCACAAAAAATGTCAAATATAGTAAAGAATTTAGAGATAGAGAACATATTCTCAAACCACAGTGGAATATAATAAAAAATCAGTAACAACAAAAACAACAACAACAAGAAAACAACAAAAATAACACAGGACATTTAAAAAATTGAAACAATTTATTGTGGAAGAAGAAATCACAAGGTCAACCAAAAATTTTTTTTAAAGATTTTATGTATTTATTTGAGAGAGAGAGAGAATGAGAGATAGAGAGCACGAGAGGGAAGAGGGTCAGAGGGAGAAGCAGACTCCCTGCTGAGCAGGGAGCCCGACTCGATCCCGGGACTCCAGGATCATGACCTGAGCCGAACGCAGTCGCTTAACCAACTGAGCCACCCAGGTGCCCCCAAAAATTTTTATAACTGAATGTTTACAAACTATAAGGATCAAGACTGTTTTGAATCAAGGATGTGTGGACTAGCTTTAAGAGACATCATGAATTTTATAGTGCAGGATAATTAAGTAAGATAATGGGACAGAATAACTAACATAATATATGGAATTGGTATGACAAAAATACAAATAATTGGGAATTAACAGACTATTCAAGAAGTGGGGAAGGAATGGGGACTGTGTATGGGAAAAATAAAAATTAGATCCCTACTATATATGACATATTTAGAGCCCTAAATTTGAAAAGCTAAACTTTAAAATTATTAGTGGAATTATCAAAGAATAATCTTAATATATCTGTTTTATTTTTCAAGGTAAAGAAGAATTCCTTAAATAAGATCTAAAAGCACAAAACAGAAAATAGGAAATATCTCACTGAGTAATTGAGTTCATTAACATTAAAATTCTCTATAGAGCTAAGCTCAAAAAACAAAGTTGAAGACAAACCATAGATTTGGACTAAATATTTGTAATGATTAAATCACAAAGGAAAAGCTTATGGAAATCTCATGACTGGGCAAAGACTATAAGCCCACAATCCACAGAAGAAAAAAATTGAAAGTCTCATGCTATATTATGAAAGGACTGCTAATTTCACTACTCATCACTTACAAATTAAAATAGCAATGATACACCATTTCATTTCTATTAAGTTGGTGAATTTTTTAATTTGATAAAACTAAGTGTTGTTAACATGGGGAAATAGGACACTCATAGAGCTGATAGGAACTTAAATTTGAATATTTTGGAGGGCCATTTGGCAATAACTGGATTTGCAAAAACCTACATATCAGTGATTTATTTCATTTCAGGAATCTTTCTTTCCATATATATTCCCTTTCTGTCTGTCTGTCTCTGTCTTTTTGTCTCTCCTTTTCTATACACATACTCACATATGAATTCTGGTTTATGTTCACAAGAAAACTTATAGAGAATAATGTAGCACTTTTATCATAGTAAAAAAATTTACAAATAATATATAAGTAATACGACAATGGAGAGATAAGCTGTGGTTTAGTCATATAATTGAATACTATGGATGGAGTTAAAATAAATAAACTAGATGTACAAGTTTCATGGAAACCTTAAAATAATAATAAAGTGAAATAGTACGAGTTACAGAATGATGGGAATTGTAGATTATAAAAAGTTATCATTAAAATAAATATTCTTTATATTGATTATAAATACATGCATATCCATAGTGATTTGAATGAAAGAACAACTTTAAGTAAAGCTTTTCTCTTGGTAAAATGGGAGTGGAAATGGGATGGATGGTGGCTTTTGTATATATCTCCAAAATTTTACTCTAAAAAACATGGAGATTTGAAACAAACATGGAAAGATGTTAACATATGCTAAATATGATTGATAAAGTGTCTGCTACGTTTTTTAACCATTTTCTCTAAAATATTTCATAATTGAAATGAAAAATTCCAATGAAAATTGAGTTTTATTTTATCTGCTTATAAACCTCTATTGTCTTGCCATCTTACAAATGCAATTACTATTTTGTCCCAAGGTATTTTTCTGAACCGTAGGACACTTTAGCCATGATCTGAGATTCCCAGTTTATACTCACACCTAGTCTCTCTTGTTCATAGTCACCAAATTTGAAGAAGGGGTCCATAATTGCAAGTATTGAGAGACAGTGTTTGCCATGAGTTTGGGTAACATGACCATTTCCTAGGCAGGGATGCATTGTTTGCATTTTTATATTTCCATTATTTTTTTTCTTGATTAAGTGATCAAGGCAAGAAGGGCACCTGGATGGCTCAGTCATTTGAGCAACAACTCCTGGTTTTGGCTCAGGTCACGATCTCAGGGTCATGGGATTGAGCTCCACATCAGGCTCCCTGCTTGATTCTCTCTCTCTTTTTCCCTCTGCCCCTCCCCCAGCTCATCCTTGGGCACATGCTCTCTCTCTCAAATAAATAAATAAAACCTTTAAAAAATAGTGATCAAGGCAAGAGGCTATTAATCTTAAAAGATCAGGGATGTTGGAATTCATGCCAGTTAAAGACCTTGATAGAAACCAGTGTCCTTTAGGTTTGGGTATATAACTGCTTCCCCAAAAAACAGATATCATCCTTTGTAAAATTTAAAAATAAGTATCAGCCACTCCTATCCTATAATGGCATAGTCAAATGTTTCAATTTGCATGTTTCAATTTGATCTTTTGAACTGATTTCTTTTCAGTCACTTTTTACCAGTTCTTAATTCATTTGTGCTTCAGATTTGATTAAAATCAAGTATACATCAGGATGTAAAATTTTCATACTTGTATAATCCTAGAATTTTTAATGGTTTGAATACAATGTAATCACATATATACACACATATTCTGGTTATATTAATTTATTGTTATGTTCCTGTAAGAAATATTTACTTTTTCAAATTATCCTTAACAAAAATGTCAAAGCAGTAACACCTTTCTGAGATCATCAAATGTGAAAGGAAGCAAAAAAATTCTACTTTTTTATTTTTTTAAGATTTTATTTATTTATTTGACAGAGAGAGACAGCGAGAGAGGAACACAAGCAGGGGGAGTGGGAGAGGGAGAAGCCAGGCTTCCTGCCGAGCAGGGAGCCCGACGCGGGGCTTGATCCCAGGACCCTGGGATCATGACCTGAGCTGAAGGCAGATGCTTAATGACTGAGCCACCCAGGCGCCCCAAAATTCTATCTACTTATCAAGCTGTTTATCCACTTAGAATATGTATATGCCATGTGGCAGTTCATTCACTTAAGATGATTCATCTCAGTGAATAATTTAGTGACTTCGGGATTTGTTTATCTTTTTTTTTTTAAAGATTTTATTTATTTATTTGAGAGAGAGAATGAGATAGAGAGCATGAGAGGGGAGAGGGTCAGAGGGAGAAGCAGACTCCCCACTGAGCAGGGAGCCCGATGCGGGACTAGATCCCAGGACTCCAGGATCATGACCTGAGCCGAAGGCAGTCGCTTAACCAACTGAGCCACCCAGGTGCCCTTTGTTTACCTTTCTTATATGGCATAAATATAATGAGAGAGAGGAGTAGGATTAAATATGCTATTTTAACTTAGTTTACTGGCTTACAGTGGACTTTCAGCCCTCCAAAACAAATATTTATACCCTACCACTGATAGCGATCTTTAAAATATTTTACTTTATAGTAAAATAGACACTTTATAGACACTTTAAAAATGTGTCTGTAATGTGGCCAATTATATCATATACTTTTTAATATTCAGAATATTAAAATGCATTTTACCTAATTCTTTTTAGATTTTAATTTGGAAAACATCAATTTTTTTTTGTTTTTATTCTTTATATTTAAGATAATGATATGACAGAGACAGACTGTGATGTTTTGCCAACGGGAAAGCTGAGGTTCTTAGGTGAATATTCCGACTCCAGACTCTAAGTCATTATAACATTTCTTTCCCCCATTTCTAACTTCAGGTGGTGATAGATTAATTTAATTTAGTTTTTAAACCTGGCAGGAAGATAGAATGGAGACACATACCCTAAGTTACTCACCCTGTGGAGATAACAAATGGCTCATCAAGTAGAGCATATTTAATTATGGAATCATAGAGTGGAAGAGATTTTTGAGGCCTTCTAGTTTAACCTTTCTTCCAATCCAAGAACTTTTGTCAACATGCCAGATGGATGGTTACTTAGCTACTGCTTAAACATGTGCAGTGTTGAAGATTCCACAGCTTTTAAGGGAAACCTATTTCATTTGGGATGAGGAGAATGATTAGAAAATTCTTGCTCATATATCCCTAACAGATGCTCTTTTAGAATTCAATCTGTTAGCCCCTGTGGTACAGCAGAGTATCCATTAGTTACTCATTTTACTTGACAATCTTTTGGATGTTTTAGTCTGCTGTAATACCTCTTTATTCTCCAAATTAAGTCCTAAAAATTGGTTTGTGAAAATAATGTATCTGATTACATAATGATGAAACATAAATAAAAAGAGAGAATCATAACCAGGAAAAATAAATGTTTATAAAATCAGTACAACAATGGGAAGAACATAAACATCTATGGTTCATCTTCAGTTTGGGTTCTGTACTTCCCAGGAATCAAAGTGAAAATATGATATGGTCACTTACATAAAGGTCCCCCATAAGTTCCAGAGGTTTTCCATTGACATAAATTTTGAAAGGATATTTCATGTGGTAATTCCTATATAGTTCTCAGTGTTTTAATGACCAGTGTCCTCAATAGAGTTCTTTCAGCAAAGTATTATGATTATTCCTATGGTGTTTGTGTCTAGAACCTTCACAAATCTCTGACATATTCAGAGAAAAAACTGGAATGTGTCATTCATTTTCATGTGAATTATGAAATTAGAAAACATGGGTAGTCTACCATTCATGTAATGAATCTTGTCAGGCTGCATGATATGTCTCACAATAGAGGCTGCAGGGAAGCTATAATTCCCCAGGATAAGCCATGTCAAGAAATAGGCTTGGTCATCTTTGAAAGACTCAATAGGGACTTACCAGCTACTGAGATGTCTTTCCTTCTCATAGGAGTAGTAATAGGATTTCTGCTGCTGGGCACAGCTTATGTATCTTCATTAGCACGGCCCTGAGTGCAGATTGCACTTCAGAAGTCTCAGTGCTTTCACAGGGATGAAAGTGCTAATTCCAAAAGTTCATTCCAGGGCTATCAATAAATTATATTTTTTCTCCTTGTATTTTTATCCCTACCATGTGGTCAAAAAATTAAACTGAAAATTGAATGACTTTTTCTTTTCTGCAGCTCAAAAATAATTTTGAAAGTATTTGTTAAGGCAAAACTCATCATTTCTGCATCAGTCTATTCATTAAAATGTGTTTATTCATAACATGGCTGATGTTGATTTATAGGTGATGTAGTCATTTTTTTTTTTTAAAGATTTTATGTATTTATTTGACAGAGAGAGACACAGCGAGAGCAGGAACACAAGCAGGGGGAGTGGGAGAGGGAGAAGCAGGCTTCCCGCTGAGCAAGGAGCCCGATGTGGGACTCGATCCCAGGACCCTGGAATCATGACCTGAGCCGAAGGCAGACGCTTAACGACTGAGCCACCCAGGCGCCCGGTGATGTAGTCATTTAACAACAACTTCCCCGGTTGTCACTTGTAATGGTTGTAAATAGGCCATTCTAAAGGTAAATTATAATCTTTATAACTATAGTTATTTATTGGGAAACTCTTTGTTACAGTGTCTCTGATACTCTTATCCTGGAAACAGTAAGTGAAAATTATTTGATAGAAAATCCTGTTTGATCTAAAGAATGCTGGAAATCTCAAAATAGTTTTATATAAAATAGAACAGAAAAGACAAGTTACCCCCGCCAAACATAATTATTTTAGAATATTAAATAATGAATTATTTTACTACTTTTGTTGTTGAAGAAAATGTAAACAATTAATTCAAAATAGCGATATTAGCTAGAAATTCAGTTTAGTTGAGGTTTATAAGTGAACAGTGCCATATTCTTCTCTGGACTTATATTGGCAGCCTCTTTGTGCACACAAAAGAAATGATATGAAAGGTACATGGTTAATGCATCAATAGATACAAACTAGAACATTTAGCCTACAAAGGAAACTATTTGGCTTTGAATTATCTGGTTTATCTCTAATTTTTAGCTGTCTCTTTGGATCAGGTCTTTTCACCTGCCTTTTCTTCAGGCTAAAGATAATGAATTCTGACTATGTTTCTCGGCATATCTGTGTAAATAAAGAAATTAGTACCTAGAGACACTTTCTCATGTTTGTAGTGTGCATTATTATGTGTGATATTTAGTTTTGCAAAAGGAAGTATATTCAAGTCAGCGCTATTATAAATTTCAGCTAGTCAAACAATTGTGAAATACTCAGTTGCATAGTGTGAATTATTCATGCTAATGTGAAGTAATAACAGGATGGGTTCTGCAGCCATTTGATGTCCTAGGAGGCCTCACTGAAGCTATTCAAGAAGGAATCTGGAGATCAGAGGTTGGAGAGGAGGGTCAAGCACTGTGGGAGTTTTCTCACTACAAAGTCTCTAGTATAGAGGGAAAAGCAGATGGGCTATGGGCAGAATTCGAAATTCTTTACACCGGCTTCTTCGTTTCTAAGATTCCCATTGCAGAGAGGCTATGTGTCCTCAGAAACCAAACTGAAGCCCCTCAGGTACATCATGATGGCTTGGATGCCTTGAGATAGACACGAGAGCCTCCTGGTGCAATGCAGACTGAGCGCCAGAAAGAGAAACATAGTTAGAAACGTGTGTTTTTTATATTGGGCAAAAATTAAGAGGTTTGAAAATCAAATCTCTAGAGTAGTACATGGATGGGTTGGGTTTTTGATAGTTGAAGAGGGAAAATGGAATGAATTCAATTTACAGTATGTCTTTTAAAAGTTGTATTTACTTCTGGTGTCCTTTGCTTCAAGTAATGAATGCTGTGAACAGGCAGTGAGTTAGAGGGAAATTGTTTGGCTTTGAATTATCTGGTTCAGATAAGAAGAAGGAGAAGGAGAAGGAGAAGGAGAAGGAGAAGGAGGAGGAGAAGGAGGAGGAGGAGGAGGAGGAGGAGGAGGAGGAGAAGGAGAAAAGGAGAAGGAGAAAAGGAGAAGGAGAAAAGGAGAAGGAGAAAAGGAGAAGGAGAAAAGGAGAAGGAGAAAAGGAGAAGGAGAAAAGGAGAAGGAGAAGGAGGAGAAGGAGAAGAAAGATATAGTGCATATATATTAAGAAGAAACATATAGTGCACAGAGTACAATCTGAGCTGTGATAGAGAAGTTCAGATCTGTCTAGTGCTCTCCGTTTATTGGCTCTGTGCCAATAAACGGCACAGTCCCTCAGGGACTGCCTGGAAAGTACCACAGGAAAGATATTTTTAGACTATAGGCAGTTGAAGTGCTATAGTGAGATCACTTATTAATCTTTAAAGAGTACTTTCTTCTATTGTGTATGTGTTTTAGAGTCTAATTTATCTTACTTTCTCCTGCTACTGTAAGATATAAGGTCACATTCATAAATGCAATCGAACAGCACCATAACAAAAGGTGAAGAAAAGCCGCTAGAGGTACTAAATCTTTGGCCAATTGCATATCTATAAATTAAACTGAAGTCCACTATTAAGCTAATAAACTGTGTGTGTGTATGTATATCATGCTACCCTATACTGGAAATATTATCACAGGACAACAGGCCCTTGTATGATTTGAAAATAATATATGGAAAAGTTGTTAGTTTGACAATGGACAAAGAGAAAATTTTCTTTGATTTAATTTTTTTCCTGGTTCAGTAAAATTCCATCATGGAAGAAATGTAGGTTTTGAGCGGCATTTGAATATCATTGCTATAATATTGTGTTATCTAGACATTTTTCTCTGTTATATGGGAGAGAAACAAACCTGTTGGAACTCAGGATTAATTGCATAGGATACTTGGGTTAGTGCTCTGGGTACACACATTATGTGTGTGTGTGTGTGTGTGCGTGTGCATGTGTGCGTGTGTGTGTGTGTGTGTGTGTGTGTAGTTGTGAGTAATTTTTGTATCTGTGTGAGGAAACATCATGGAATGTGTTTCTAATTTTCTTATATATCTCTTTTCTTGCCAGTAACATGAAGAACTTCTAGAAAGCAGTCTGAGAGATAGGTTTTTAGATTTCTAGGGTTGCCTAGCAGGTGACTGTGTATATAGGAAGTGAAGAACTTTCTGAAGGGATCTAAAAGTAAAATGCTACTATCTTATTTAATAGGAATAACTCAGATATTAAGGAATTTCATGCGAAGCAAGAATGTGCTGCTCATATTTGCATTCTATCATTTATTTGCAGTTATTTAGATATGTTTGGTGTTAAGTTTTGCAATGTATAGGATGTGATAGTTCATGAGATGCAAAGTCCAAAGTAAGCCAAGTGTATATATTATTCTACTAAGTATTTTCATTCAGATTTAGGGATTATGCCATCAGTCACATCTACAGAAAATGAATGCTCAAATATTTAACTTATAACCAAGAGAGAACAATGTAAGGAAGTGGCAGTATTCATACCCAAGCCCGTCATTATATCATCCTATAGGAAGTCACACGAAATGAAGTGAAGGTACCAATATATGACATTACTAACTTTGTTTCGGTTTCTTGGGAAATTAGCACATTTCACCATCGCCTGTAAATGGAACCACCACCTGATTTTATGAACTATATTGCTATATATTTTCCAGCATAAAAAAAAGAAATGTATGCATGCATTTCTTTTCTTAATATTTGGAAATGCCACATGATTCAGACTTCGTCATCTTAAATATCTTTAAAGAGAAAAGCAGAAAATTTATTGTTATGTGGGAAACTACTATTATCCATCTCCTGCTGCTGCTGAACCTATTCCTTCTGCATCTGATATAGAACAGCATTGGCTGTTTGGTCACCAAATCACACTTGGGCTCTGGTACACTGTGGAACCATAGAAAACAATTGCAGAGCCACAGAGACCTGAGGAAAAGATGAGAACAGAAATGTGCCCTTTATATTGAATTTGTGAATCTTAGGAGTGTATGGTTTGCTATCTGTAACTGATTATCAGATTTTAATAATATTTGATTGTCCAGAGAAGTCGACACAGTTCGTGAAAATAATGTTGAATGAATAACTTTTTCAGTTAATGATGCATTTGTTTTCTCCAGTAGTTCAAGTTTGTGTGGTGGTCTGCTATTATTTAATTAAGAAAAAAAAAAAGAATGGGGCTTGGCTTATGGTTCTAACAAATGCCTTAAAAACTAGTATCTGATTACTTATTTCCTGAATTTTGGCAGTCTTATTGATCACTTATATACCACCTAACTCTAATATCCTTTACCAATTAAAGAACGTGATAGCTTCTATCACATGATAAATTACACACGCTTTTCTACTATAGCATGTGTGTTTTTAAGAAACACGTTCTTATATATTGCTTTATTTGTTCATAATCTGTAGTTTTTCTGTACTCTGAACTGATAAACTTTACACATATTAAACATGTACTGTTTATTTCACGACTAAGTTTTTTAGCAGAAAGTCCGTTTTTAGCTCCTAAGAGACATCATGCCATATGCTATTTTGTGCAGTGTAACGATGTGATGCACCTTCATGATGAAGTCTGGACTTTTTCCAAAGAAGGAAAATGATATAATCCTTCTGGTGAACTGTGAAATTCTCCCTTTGCACAATGTCTTACCCAGCAGAAAATGAGCATTCTTCATGGATAGGTTCCTTTAGGGGTCTAAGGGAAAGGGCTATAGCAGGGGGCTTCAATTCAATGCCAATTCCAGTGGCAGGTTAATTGTTAGCTCCAAATTGTTGCGGTACCTTTTCTTGGGAGGAGGTGTGGATAAACTTTTCAGCTACATACCCCAAAGCAATTCATATGTTCCATTCTGTTGTTTTCAGTGTTGACATGCTTTATGGGCTTCTATAAATTCTCCCTGAGGAGTTAGAGCTATTGGCGACAGCATCTTTTTAATCACACAGAAATCAGGGCAGGTGGCATGCTTGTGGTCACTATGGTTTTCATTGGTTAGCTTTGAATTGATGGAAAAATCCATGAATATGAGAAATACTAGCTCTTTTAAAAAAAGACATATGTACTATGTCTTACACATTTATATTTATAAGGCCATTTTATGTGGGATAGTAATTTGAATAAATGTTTCCTGTAAAAAGTTCTAAATGGGGTTGAGAATTATACTATACTGCTTATCAATATGCTGCATATGTTGTAGAAATAATAGGACACTGGCATCTGATTTCAGTAAACCAAGCACTAATAATGTAAAACTAAAAGGAGTCACACACGTCTCAGAGTACAGGAGGTAGACTATTGCTAATGTCGCAGTGACCCATGGAAACAGCACTGCAGAGAATCCTTACTAGTCCCCCCGACACTGGTGTTTTCAGAAAACAAATATAGTAATCCTCCTTGGAAATGTTTTATTTGAAACTACAGAGTTGATCGGTAACTAAGAAATGTGGGGTCTCGGGGTAGCTCAGAGTTTTCTAAAGATTCTCAGATTCTTGGTAGGACTGTTGGTTGGACTGTTGGCCATGGAAATAGATTACTGAGACCTCTGAGTGTTCTACATATTAAGGGGTGAATAAAAATATTTCTTTTTTATTCTCACTTCTGTTTTTTTGTGTGTGTGACAACACAGTTTTGTAATCTCCATCTTTACTTCATTTATTCAGATAGTATGGTTCAGTTTGAAAGATAGGTTTTCTTCCCTTCCTCATTACCCACTCTAAATTACCATTTTTTTTTCTTTTTTTAAAGATTTTATTTATTTATTTGAGAGAGAGAGAATGAGAGATAGAGAGCACGAGAGGGAAGAGGGTCAGAGGGAGAAGCAGACTCCCCGCTGAGCAGGGAGCCCGATGCGGGACTCGATCCCGGGACTCCAGGATCATGACCTGAGCCGAAGGCAGCCGCTTAACTGACTGAGCCACCCAGGCGCCCTCCAAATTACCATTACCAAATACAGTTTCTTTGCTTGCTTCTGTCTTGACATTGTTCTTTCCTGGGGTAATGGTTGGGAATACTGAAGCACTCTGGAGGTAGGTAGAACTGGTATTGAATGGAACTGCAACACTTAATTATGGGTAATACTTAATGTCCAACTCCTTATCTACATTGTTGGTGCCTCAGTGTGTTTATCTTTTAAATGGGGATGTTAGTGATATCAGAGAGTTGTTGTAAGGATTAAACGCAATAATTCTATGGCAATAATATGCCTGACACTGAGTAACTATTTCCTAAGCAGTTATTTTTATTATTGCTGTTTAACAGCAAGTCTGGTGGACGTTTTCAACTGACACTGTTACTACTTACTCCTTTTTTGAAAATATTTTCCTTGCCTTTTCTGATGTCACACAAACTTTTCAAACTACATGCTGCTCCACGTATCAGATGCTCTCTCTTTCTCTCTCTTTTTTTTTTGCCTCAGCTTGTATGACTCTCTCGTATGGCTCCTCCACCCCAAGATACCTTCCCCAATGGTCTGCTGAGTAAATAGCGCAGAGCTAAGTATGGGTTTTCCCTGGAGTCTTCCCAGGACTTCTGTGGAAGATTAGTATTTGCCTTTCCTTCGACCACCCCAACTATGATGCATAAATCAGAGATGGGTAATTGTTGGCCTGTTTGACACCTGCACTCCTTAGTGAAGTCTTTGTTCCTTGGGGTTTAGTGTGCAATGAGTATACAGAGATTGTGCTTATAGGAGCATGACATTAGTTGAGCAGGTGTGTGCAGAAACTATTGAACTCCAGCAATCCTTCCTTCTCTCTGAGAACTTCTCTGGCTTCTCACATAATTCCATCTGCAAATATAGAAAATCTTTAAAGTTTTGGCTTTTAGTCTTTTACTCTATGTACTCTATCCTCAGTCACACGTATCATTTCCAAAGCTTCAGATGACACACAAGTGGATGAGTCCCTGTCATTGTGCTCTCTTTGGCCCTCAAATCCTTTTATATCTGTCAGATATTTCAGCAGTAATAAAACCATCTCAAGCTTTGCTTTCCAACTCCACATTTGTCCCCTTTCCTGGCTGCTACCACCCAATGGAACATTTTTTCCTATAGCAACACTTTTCTTCCTCTCACCTTTTATTGAAGATTATAAATCAAATAATTATAACATCATGCTATGCTTGTGCAGAACTCCATTCCTTACAAAGCTCTTTAGTAAACGTTATTTCACCGTACTCTTTAAAAGCCCTCAGGTAACATTATTATTCCAGAATTATTAAAGAAACTATATTTTCTGGTTTTGCAAAACTTTCCTAAGTCTATATAATTTATAATAATAGCAAGAGCTCCCATTTATTCTGTGCCCACTTTTACTTTCCACGTATTATTTAATCTTTACCACAATGCTATAAGGCTGTTATTTTTCACAGAAGAGGCATCTGAATTTCAGAGGTTTAAAGAACTTTAAATAGCCTGTTAACCCTGTTAATGGGAACTTTCTTCCCATTAATTCTTCCTCCCACCCAGTCTTGCTTGATAAACAGTTGCCTGAATCATTCTTCCTATCATGCTGCCAGCATGGCATCACTCACCTCATGATATCCTTTTAGTGAGTGTTCACTGCTTCCTAATGCTGCCTGAAAATAGTGGAGATTTTGTACCCTGGCATATAAGGTCCAAGATAGAGTTGTCCTGAATAACATTTCAAAGCTTATGCCAGATTTTCCAATGTTCTGCAGTACATTATGTCTAACATAGTTCTCCACCAGAACATCCCCAAACTTCCCAACATGAATTTTTACTTATACCAGTAACTGTCTAAAAACATTTCCCGATATCCTCCTGTCAGCTTGTAGACCTACCTCTGATATACTCTTCACCAAAGAATCTTTAACCCATCAAGCAGATTTGATCACTTCTTCCACTGAATTTCCATATTTGCATTTTATGAAGATGCTTTGGCAGGTCCCATCTTATCTTTTAGTCTTAACTTTGTGCTTGTCTTAACCTGAAGCTATTCTCTGAATGTTTCAGTTTTTAGAAAAAGATCCTATATATTGCATGTTATTAGCTAAATTATATTATGCCAGCCTCTGTTATAGAAATGACTGAGTTCAGTAAAAAATAACTTAAAAATATATGCACTTAAAAAATAAAATCTAGGACTTTGGAGTATATATTACAAAAGGTAATCTCAATTATGGGTATTGAAGTGGGAGGAATAGTAATAATACAGCCAAGTTCCTACTGGAGTTTAGACACTGGATCCAATCAAGAAAGGAGAAGGAAAGAAAAAAGAATACAAAGCAGTTTTAGAGATGGAAAAGACTGAAACAAGGACCTCTTCTCCTCTCTTTTACTATGTATATGATCTTATTGGATTATGGGAGGTATACCCAGCACCCATATGCTGACAGCCACACCAGGATTTTCTCAGTATTTTACAACCAGAGAACACCACCTGCACATTGTGAAGCACACTCACATTCTCAGAGGATTTCTTATGAAATCCATGCAGTTTATGTCTTTGTCATTGAAAAATTTAAAATGTCCAAAGGCATGGTGTCTTGTTAGGAAATACAGGAAGTTTTACTTTCTGATCCCTAAGGTTAATATTAATATAATATCTAGCACATAAATCTATATATAGTCACATCAAATAAAACATCATATGAACAATTGACACATTCACATTTATTTTTCTTTTTATAGTCAGAATATTCTGTGCATGTGTGTGTGTGAGAGAGAGAGAGAGAGAGAGAAAGAGAGAGAGAAACTGTACTAATTTAATAAATCAGCTTCCTTCACAGCAGATTTAACAAAAAACACAAATAAGATAAAATTGAAGTGGTATTATTACTTTGCTTTTTGTTAAAAAGAATGTAAGCTCCTCTCATGTTGATCTCATAGTCATCTCTGTTTTGTTTTTTTTTCCAGTTTGAATTTATTATGAAATCCAACCACAGTGATTTTCACAAAATAGCAAATAGCTTAGGGGAGAAAATATAGTAGAACATAATTTTGTTTGCTCATTACCTTCCCACCCCTACCCCCAAAGCAGGATTGGCATAGGGAACTGGTCCAAAGTTATACATTTTGCTATATCATACATTCTGTATGAGTAGTGTTTCTCATAGCCTGAAGGGTAAGTCTTGGTAGAATTTAGAATTCAATGTACTTCATGGTTAATATTGAAAAGCATATATATACATATAATATATTTATATATATTATATATATATATTTAAAAATCTCAGAGCTTGCATGAAAACTCACATAAGAAGTGATTATATATATATATAAATTATATATAAATATATTAAATATATATATATATATATATATAATATGTCGACTAAGCAGGACCGGGATTAGGGTAAGAAAAGCAAGACACCAAGGAAACAAAATTTAAGGAGGCAGTTGCTCTTGGCTGTGGACAAATGAAGACAAAGGAATATGATATGTAGAAGTAGAGATGCCGGACTTTTGCCTCAGATATAGGCACTCAGTACTTTAGTGGAGGAGCAGAACATTCCCTAAGTGAGTTTAGGGGGCACTGCATAGGGTGTATTTTAATGCTTTTTGCATAGGTGATGGAAATGGCTTCCAGAATATATGTATTTTTAATGCTGAAACGAGCTCCTTGCGATGTGTAGGACAATCTTTCTTTGTAGCAAATGTTGAGATATCCTTTCCTTGGCAATTTTACATTATTCCGAGCTATCTGCACAAAGATAAACATTCTCATAGTATATATGTAAACAAAGAGGTATCTCAGAAAATTTAGCTAATTAGACAGAAAAGGAGCTTGGATATTTTAATCTTAGATGTTTTAAACAAACTGAAGTAAGAGGGGAATCATATTTTGTCCTTCCAAGGAGAAGGGAGCCAACATCCAAGCCTAGGGTCTCTCCCTTATTCCACGCTGAAGACCCATTCTTTTATACAGATGTACACATGTTGCTCTTTCCATTTTAGATTCTCTATGTTGTGAGCTCATGCCCATGTAATTATCCACACTTTCCCCAAGGCATCATATGATAATTCAGATTATTGAGGGTACAATTAATAATAACCCCCCTCTTCATTAGTTTCTAGACCAGTAGAAAACTAAAGACATATGGGAAATATACAGTAAAGCAGGTTTGGAGAATAACATTCCAACTCAAAGGCAAAAGGAGCCTTTGTAATTCTCCTCCCACTCTAAATCTTGGGACCTGGGTCTGCGAAGTTGACGCTTGTCCAGGAAGCCAATGGAAAGGGGCAACCCCTGCCTCACGGACCGTGAAGAAACAGACTGGACAGCTAAGGATCTGGATTTACCAGAAGTAGGAGTGGGAAGGAGAATCTGCTTTACTTGTAGGCCACTGACTGAAAGCAAGAGAGAGGGAAAGACAGAGAAAGGGAGAAATCTGGGCTACACAGGATCAATTTCCTTTATTTCAAAGTCATCTATTGATTCTAATGTCATGGAAAGGAGCGACTGAGAAGTGGAGAACAGGGGAGGGGCTCATGTCAAAATGGTGGTGTACCACATAGTACCTCACCAATGTTTATGCAGTGACTTAAATTTTGCTTTTGGAAATTTAATAATTCCTTTTAGTTCTGATTTTTAAAAAAGGGTGAGAATTTGTCATTGGAAAGGAAATTTTGGTTACATTTTCTTTAGGATAAAATTAAAATGTTGATTGTTGAATGTTACGTTCAGTTGTATACAGAATTAAACTCTCCATATCAAGGTCTTTGATTTAAGTTATTTTCTTTAGCAAAACAGCCATTTGGCAAGAAATGTTCTTTTGAACCCCATAGCTCTTGAATTGGTGCTGTCAAGTTAAAATCCCTAATGCTGTTTTGTACCATTTGAATTGGTATGTAAAAAGAAAGCTATTATTAACCTGGAACTCTTTTTCTCAACTGGAATTCTGCCTGAGGTCTGACAGGCTTTATTTTAAATCCTACTTCTTATGTGAGGAGTTTTCACGCAAGCTCTGAGATTTTGAAAGCTAACCATCTTGGTGTGTGTATGAAATTTTGAGTCTTTTCTACATCTGTTATCTGTTTGAAAATTCTGACCTGAAGGCACAAAACATTTGAATTACAGACCATATGGAACATCTGGAAATTTCTCATTTCCATTTGGTGGGCCATAACTAAAAGCCCATCTCTTTCCTAGTTCATTACTTCACTCACTAATGATTAGTGCTACAGCAAGTCTGATTCAATTCCCCTTTCTGGCCCAATAGTTCTCTATGCCTTTTATTTCCTGCTGTCTTGAATTCTGCTTCACTTACTCCCCACCATCTCATTTACTATAATGATAAGCCACCCTCCACAACTTATTTCGGTTCAATTAGGTATCCAGGGAGACCAGATACTAACAACACTTTATCCTTCAAGTTAAATTATCTCATCATGAGCACACCTTATACCAAAGAGTACTTGTGATATTTTCATTCATAAGTCTCATGTTAAGCTATGAAAAACTGTTTGAATATATATATTCATATATTACTTTATAATTTGATACAGATTCAACTATTTTACATGTTACAGTAAGTTTTTCTCTCATGTATTTAAAGATGACAATAAGGATAAGTTACCTTTACAGGACTTTAATATTTTATACAGCTCATTAGCTTTAGGAAGAGGTTCAGAGAAAGAGAAGTTATTGCATATGCAGCAAACAGTTTCTTTGGGATCTTATTCTTTATATTATTTTATTTATTTATTACTGTGCTTCCTCTTCAACATTCTCCTTAGCAAAGCTTGTCCACTTCCAACCAAGCTTTCATGAAGTCTACTTGCTCTTTCTTCCAATAAATATGTGGTAAGGTTTTAGAAAGCAAGTAATGACTTTGGGGGTAGGAACCTGCCATGGAAATAGGGCCAGAAGATTGAAGAAAATAATGAGAGTTTTATAAATTAGAAAATGAGATTTTTTCCTTCTCTTTTTCCTTAGAGATGACCTGCAAACTTTTGTATGAGTGGCACATGTAGAAATATGTTTTTATACTCTGTAAATCTGTATTGATGTTAAAAAAAAGCAATAGAATATTTCCTTGATGGTATAGGGGCTTGAGGGTATAATTAATCATACTCTTCTCTTTTCTTAGCTATGAACCAACCGAGAACTGGACACAGAAAGTGAATAAAAATATAGGTTTTATGATGGCCAAATCTAATTTCTAGAATGCAGCTTGGACCAGAGTTCTCTTTTTCCTCCCAATGATCCTCGGAACACATACTTGGTGAGAGGCATGTAGAGCCAAATCTTCCTTCACAAGCCACTGCGAAGGATCAGAGAGCACAAGGGAGACCATGTGTGAGCTGCCACTCTCAGTACCTTAGGTTCTATTTAGTAGGAAAAAACTGACCAACAGATGGCAGCCCGTCTCCAGTCTCAATAGCAAGGGGACCCCACCTGCTTTCGCTGGCAGTAGGCTCAGGAGAAAGGGCAAGAATTGCTCTAATATTTTGGAGAGGGTTAATGGCTCTAAAATATGAGTTGGTAAGAAAATGGGGGTAGGAGATGCATTGTTCTTCTTACTAATGACATCTCTGTTAAAAAGAAATAGGCACTGCTTTCATCTTTACAATTATGTATGCAAGTTAAGTTTTTAAGCTTGAAATGCAATTTTATGACCCAGATACTTTAATATTTTTAGGTGTTATGAACTTATAATTGTTACTAATTCTGCAAGTAACCTTATATTTAAAAAATATTAACCAAGAGAGAATTTTAAACTTAAAAATAGTCATCAATCAGGGGATCAGAACAGAGAAATGATAACAGAGTAAGAAGCCTAGGAGCAGAGGCATAAATGGAGAAAAAAAAAAGTTAAAAAAAGAGATGACTACTATGAGAAAAGGGCAGAAAAAAAGAAAGTTAAAAAGTAGCACAGTTTTTTAAATTGCAGCTTTATGTCCACAGTAAAACTGAGCAGATTGTCCAATAAACCCTGCCTCTACATATGCACAGCCTCTCCCACAATTAACATTCGACACCAGAGGGGTACATTTGTCAAAGTCAGTGAACCTCCACTGACACATCACCCAAAGTTTATAGTTTACATTAGAATTCATTCCTGGTGTTGTACATTCTATGAGTTTGAACAAATGTATTGTGACTTGTGTCCACCATTATAATAGTGTCATACAGAATAACTTCACTGCCCTAAAAATTTTTGGTGTTCCACTGACTCTTCTTTCCCTCTCTGTTAACTTATGGCAACCAGTCATTCTTTTACTATGTCTATAATTTTGCCTTTTCTAGACTGTCATACAATGGGAATCATGTAATATGTAGCCTTTTCAGATTAGCTTCTTTCACTTACTAATAAGCATTTAAGATTCTTCCATGTCTTTTCATGGCTTGACAGCTCATTTCTTCTTAGCATTGAATGATATTCCATTGTCTGAATATACCACAGTTTATTCATTCACTTACTGAGGGACATATTGGTTGCTTCTAAGGTTTTGCAATTCTGAATAAAGTTGCTATAAATTTCTGTCTGCAGGTTACTGTGTGGACTGGACATAAATTTTCAGCTCTTTTGGGCAGATATCAAGAAATGTGATTGCTCAATTGTATGGTAAGAGTGTGTAGTTTTGTTAGAAAATGCCAAACTGTCTTTTAAAGTGCCTATACAATTTTACATTCTTACCGACAATGACTAAGAGTTCCTGTTGCCCCACATCCTTGTCAGCATTTGATGTAGTTAGTGTTCTGAATTTTGGCCATTGTAATAGGTGTGTAGTGGCATCTTTTTGTTTTAATTTGCCATTCCCTAATGAGACGTGATATGGAGGATTTTTTCCTTATGATTACTTACCATCTGTATATCTTTTTTGGTGAATCATCTGTTCAGATCTTTAACTCATTTTTTAATTGAGTTGTTTGTTTCCTTTTGTTAAGTATTTAGAGGTTTTCATATGTTCTGAATAACAATCCTTTATCAGTTATGTCTTTTGCCAATATTTACTCCGAGGCTGTAGTTTGTCTTCTCATTCTCTTGAGAAAGACTTTTGCCCAGCAGAAGTGTTTAATTTTAACAAAGTCTAGCTTATTATTTCTTTCATGGGTCATACCTTTGATATCGTATTTAAAAAGTCATCACCATTACCTATGGTCATCTAGATTTTCTCCTTGTTGTCTTCCAGAAGTTTTTTAGTTTTGTATTTTACATTTAGGCCTATGAGTCATTTTGAGTTAATTTCTGTGAAGGGTAAAGTTCTGTGTGTAGATTCATTCTTTTTTGCATGTAGATGTCTAGTTATTCCAGAACCATTTAAGAGACTGCCTCTGCTCCTTTGTGTTATCTTTGTTTCTTTGTCAAAGATAAGTTGATTATATTTATAGAAGTATGTTTCTGAGTTCTCTGTTCTTTTCCATTTACCTACTTGTTTATTCTTTTACCAATGCCCCATTGTCTTCATTACTATAGCTTTATAAAAAGTCTTAAAGTTGGGTAGCATCTGTCCTCCAAATTTGTTCTTCAATACTGTGTTGTCTATTCTGGGTCTTTTGCCTCTACATCCAGAGTTTAGATTCATTTTGTAAATATCAACAAAATAACTTGCTGGGACTTTGATGGGGATTGCATTGAATCTATAGATCAAGTTGGAGTGAACTGATATCTTGACAATATTGAGTCTGCCTATCCATGAACATGGAATGTCTCTCCATTTATTATTTGATTTCCTTCATCATAGTTTTATAGGAACATGGAATATCTGTCCATTTATTCAGTTATTTGATTTCTTTCATCATAGTTTTATAGTTTTCCCCATATAGATCTAGTACATATTTTGCTAGATTTATACCTAAGTGTAAATACCTAAGTATTTTATTATTTTGGGAGCTAATGTAAGTGGTACTTTTTTTTTTTTTATATTTCAAATTCCATCTGTTCTATCCATGAACATGGAATGTCTCTCCATTTATTATTTGATTTCCTTCATCATAGTTTTATAGGAACATGGAATATCTGTCCATTTATTCAGTTATTTGATTTCTTTCATCATAGTTTTATAGTTTTCCCCATATAGATCTAGTACATATTTTGCTAGATTTATACCTAAGTGTAAATACCTAAGTATTTTATTATTTTGGGAGCTAATGTAATTGGTACTTTTTTTTTTTATATTTCAAATTCCATCTGTTCATTGCCAATGTGTAGGAAAGTAATTGGCCTTTGTATATTAACTATATACCCTGTGACCTTGCCATAATCTCTTATTAATTCCAGGCTTATTTCATAAAGGAGTAACTTTTTTTTTTTTTAACCTCATCAGAGTTTCAAAAGACTATAAGGGAGTGTATGGGAGCACTAGGGCCATTGGAATTTGAGAAGGAACTAGAAGCAGCTTAGATGAGAATCATGAAGGTAAATAAGAGGGTTTCACATGGCCAAAGAAAAGCTCTATTTATCTATCTACCATCTATCATCTTTTCAAATGTCAAATGTGTACTTAGGAATGTGGAATTTAACATACCAAAAATAAATATCTTCTGCATAGAGCCCCTTACTATTGACTGTCAACAAAGGAATACTTCCACTTCAAAATAGTAAAATATAGCCAGGATTTGTTGAAGGTTAAGCATCAGTGTAAGAATATCTCAAATTACCATGTATTTCCAGCTACTTCTCAAGGTGAGGTAGTCTTAAAAAATCCACACTGATTTGAAGTCCTGGATCAAACTTTAACCTAATATCACGCTATGTGGCATTGTGAAAGATAATTACCACTTAGTGCCATAATTTCCCCCAATTTAAAATATGCAATTTATTAGACCATTTCAAAGATTTCTTTCCACTCTTGAATGCATGCTATGACTGTAGTTGGAGATAGAGGACTCAATCCAATGTATATTCTGGGCAACCCCAATTTTGATGTTTTTTGGTTTTAACAGTAGAAAGTCAACTCATATATTTATATAATTTAATAAGCACCTGCTTCCTGGCTTTTTTTCTGGTGTCAGTTTATCAGTGAGGATAAAATAATTAATTTATGTCATTCTAACATAAATAATGTTTCTAGGGTTATCAAGAATGCCAGAATTACAATGTGTGTGCATGGTCTCTTCCAGTAATACTAGATCTTTTTTATTAGTTTGTTAGTAACTGTCCATAGAATCACATACTTTTGCTTTCCAATACATCATTAAAAAGTTTGGAAATACATTTGAAAATCTTTATGGAGCATAGTATGTTATATACTAAGCACAAGGGAGAATAAAGAAAGGTCAGTAAAAATATAAATAACATGTGTTTCCCAGTCCTAAAGAGTTTTTAGTTTGGTAGGGGAAGGCACATAAAAAATATATGTGAATGACTGAGGGAAATGTATGAGATGCCTTAATTAAAGCTGATTTGGGAAATACCTGATCTCAAGTTTCCAAAGTGGTACAATGGGGATCCAGTATGATATACTCACTCTTACTTAGTGGTTAAGGGCATGCCTTTGAATCAGACGGGCTTAGGTCCTGCAGTACTATTTATTAGCTATTTTATCTTGAACAATTACTTTATTGCTCTAATGTTTACCTTCCCCATTTGAAAAATGGGAATAATAGTAGTATTTGTTTTAAAGTATTAATATAAAAAACAAGATTATAGTGTTTAGTATAAAGCTAGTACATATGTGGTCAATATATGTTGGAAATCACTTATAAATAATTATTACCATGTTGATAAATCTCATTGTAGTGAATAATGAATGCTAGGAAATACCTCTGGCTCTAGAAATGGAAAAACAGTTCAAATACGAGGGATTTTTTCTCCTATTTTTTTTATTTTTATTTTTTTTAAAGACTTTATTTGAGACAGAGAAAGAGCATCAGTGGGGGGAGGAGCAGAGAGAGAGGGAGAGGCAGGCTTCCCGCTGAGCAGGGAGCCCGACGTGGGGCTCAATCCCAGGACCCTGGCATCATGACCTGAGCTGAAGACAGATGCTTAACTAACTGAGCCAGCCAGGCACTCCTTCCTTTCTCTTTAAGTCTTTGGTTTATATAACCATAAGTTATCAAAAACAGTAATATTAATTGACATAGGAGGGTTATAGACTGAGAAGTTAAATATTTTTTAATTTATTTTTTATTTTTTATTTTAAGAAGGCTCCATACCCAACCTGGGGCTTGAACTCATGACCCTGAGATCAAGAGTTGCACACTCTAACAACTGAGCCAGCCAGGCACCCCAAGAAGTTAAATATTCTAACTTATTTTGTTCAAATGGCCTTATGTAGTCTAAGGTCCAATTTTAATAGGAGAAATGAAATCATCTACTACAGAACACTATCCCTTTTATTACTAAATGATTTGTAAGTTGCCTTGCCAGGGGATCCTGGAATTGTACACTGATGCCTTTCTTTTTGCCTTTATATTAAGCTTTCATGTGTAGACTGGAACTTAATTGCCTGGTTAAGAATAGAATATGCTAATTACTGATTCTGCTACAGACATTTAAAAACTCTTATCAACAATTTATAAAACAGATACTTCTCAAAAATTTTTATTTGCTCCCTAAAAATTTAAATAAAACAGAGTTTATTTATTTTGCTATGTGGTATTAAAGTGATGTAATAAGTAATTATCTATTAAATTTAACTGTAGTCTTTGGCTTTTGTTATTGATTCAATTAACAGCTTACTCTTAACCATGAGGCAAGTTCTACAGCATACAGAAACAATTGTAATTTACTCTAGCTATTTCTCACATTTTAATATGCATCTATTGATTTTGCTACTTAACTGTTGTAAACACTAACAGTTTTCATCATTTAGAAGTTATAGCACCCTAGTCTGATAGTTAAATCTCAGGGAGGGATGCTTCATTTGGGTTAGAAGCTTTTTATGCCAACATAAAAAGCATCATGACTTACTTTTACTTAAGGCTATTGGAGTTACAATAGATTAGGGAAACAGCATGAGATTATAAAGCACGTTGTGTATTCATGTATTCCTCATTTATACTCATTCAGGAGTAGAAAGTATTATCTGTCATTACAAGTTATTTTGAGACTTTGAGCACATTATTAGTTTCAAATTTTCCATGATTACATCTTAGATATACAACAGGGAGAATATAATGATACTATTAAATGCACACTATCTTTTGTAATATCTGTCATTTAATGAAAAGCAAAAGCTTTTACATCATTGCACTTAGCCTGAAGTGTAATGAAATGAAGTGTTCTCACTCCAACAGAAAGAATAATCAAAATCTATTAGGCAATTAATGTCTTTGGTTTTTTGCTCCACTCCATGCTCCATCATTATGACACCTATATAGGTGGCATACTCAGGTATCCCTGAGTGGACTTGTAGCAGAAGCTGGGTCGAAGAGACTGGTAAACTCTGCTGGATTTTTTCACAGAGCATGAACTGTAGAAGGGTTTGGGTGCAGGTTTATTGTCTGTATTGTATAGTTTTATCATCTTGCCTACTCTTCCTTAGAAGACTAACAATAATACCTTGGAAGGTGTGGTGTTTTGTTCATGTAGACGTGCTAGATCTCCTTCTTGAAGACATCTCTCTAGAGTATAGTTTTTGTGTAGCAGGCTCCTTGCACAGGTTTGGAGGAGGAATGATCATTCTGCATTAGAAGGACATATTTTAAAACAGAGTGAAGTAGAGATTTGGTATTCTCTGGTTTGTATGGTAAGAGTAGAAGACCTGCATCAAAGGCACATGAATATATGCTTTTTTGACTAAATTTGTCTTCATTTATCACATGAATGAAATGATGACATAACTTCTAATTTTTGTATATGGCAAGTTTTTTTATCAAAGAAAAAAACTGAGGGGTAATTAACTGAATCTAAATAAGTGACATAAAATTAATTAAAGCAAAATAGTTTTTTTTTTTAATCTAGATGTCAAGATGTTTGTTTGTTTTGCTTAAATCTTTCATATTGTGTTTTATGTTGTGTTTTGTGTTTTTTTGTTACAGTTTCTCTATGTTAATAAATATTCAAAGTGAATGGTTTTATTCATTTGTTAAGAAATACTGAAAATGAATGCATAATTTGAGAAATAAAACTTGATAAGAAACCAATTTTAAAACTGTTTAATAATTATATCTACATGTGACTAATTGCATTATACAGACTGAATAAAGATAAGATGAATGAATAAACATAAATACAAGACTGATTATAAGAATGACTATTAGTCCTCTTATATTTTTTCAATGGTAGATGACATTTGTGTTGATTTACTTTGTGTATAATAAAATACTTCCCACTGTTTTCAATTTTTATCTCTTGGACTACTTTAGAGATTTGTTGTTGGGTAGATCATGTATATATTTACTCTACAAAATAAACATATAGGTTAAATTGTACTATTTAATTGTGAGGTATTTTCTTTTGCAGATGCAGGATGTATTTCTAAGAGACAAAGGAGAAATGTTTATCTTTGTTTTGCCTTATTTTTATTTCATGAGAGTTTGTAGAATAAGAGCTCAGTCATATTGATTTCTGATCATCTGTCTCAGGAAAGGAAAGTAATGTCAAGTCTCATTTCCTACTCTCTTCCCTTTTGAGTGATTATGGTTGAGAATCAGTTTTGCTAATGGAAGGCTGCTTAATTTAATAGTCGTTGAATATATCTGGGGAGAGCAATTTCACAATTGCGAAAAGTGAAATGGGATCTTTCTTGTCAGATTTGGAATTAAAACAATAAAGATAGCCACCTAATCACACATGTTTTAGGAGACATGGGAATAAGGATGGATTTCCTGAAAATCACTGACTGGTGAAGTATTGTAGGCATAATGCTGTTGAAGCCACAGTGGAGGCATCTTGGTGACTGCTTTATATATTTTTATATCCTTGTGTGTGTGTGTGTGTGTGTGTGTGTATTTTCTGTTTTGCTTTTATTTTAGATATAAACATATCTAAGGAGTTTTCCTGTTGTTGCTATTGAATTCCAGAAATGACATCTGGCACATGTCCTTCCAAATTTATATCTGATTGTATATATTGTATTCTCAATACATAAAAATGGAATTGACTCACTATAGATATTCAATTTGTATTTGAATTCATTTAAAATGAATGAGGATCTAATGAATAAATAAAAGGGATAACAGGTGAAAGTCAATGCTGATTATGAACTACATGTAGGGAAGTCTTCTCGGAAGAGGTAACATGTGAGCAGGGTACAATAAAGTGAGGAAGAGTGTTGTATGGGTATGTTGTAGATAAGTGTCCTTAGGTGGCAGGGACAGCAAAATCCTTTAGTTTCTAAGGCAAAGACTTAATGGTATGCTTGAGAAACAGCAAGGAGACAGAGAGAAAAGACAAAAATGACCAAAGGTGACATGGGAGAAGTTGTCAGCGCCCAGGTGTTAGGGGCCCTGGAAGACTTTTTTTTTTTTTTTTTAATTTTTTATTGTTATGTTAATCACCATATATTACATCATTAGTTTTTGGTGCAGTGTTCCATGATTCATTGTTTGTTCATAACACCCAGTGCTCCATGCAGAACGTGCCCTCCTCAATACCCATCACCAGGCTAACCCATCCCCCCAACCCCCTCCCCTCTAGAACCCTCAGTTTGTTTTTCAGAGTCCATCATCTCTCATGGTTCATCTCCCCCTCTGACATACTCCCATTTTCTTCCTCTCCTGTTATCTTCTTTTTCTTTTTTCTTAAAATATGTTGCGTTATTTGTTTCAGAAGTACAGATCTGTGATTCAACAGTCTTGCACAATTCACAGCGCTCACCGTAGCACATACCCTCCCCAATGTCTATCACCCAGCCACCCCATCCCTCCCACCCCCAACCACTCCAGTAACACTCAGTTTCTTTCCTGAGATTAAGAATTCCTCATATCAGTGAGGTCATGTGATACATGTCTTTCTCTGATTGACTTATTTCACTCAGCATAACACCCTCCAGTTCCATCCACGTCATTGCAAATGGCAAGATCTCATTCCTTTTGATGGCTGCATAATATTCCATTGTGTATATATACCACTTCTTCTTTATCCATTCATCTGTCGATGGGCATCTTGGCTCTTTCCACAGTTTGGCTATGGTGGACATCGCTGTTATAAACATTGGGGTACACGTACCCCTTCGGGTCCCTACATTTGTATCTTTGTGGTAAATACCCAGTAGTGCAATTGCTGGATCGAATGGTAGCTCTAATTTCAACTGTTTGAGGAACCTCCATACTGTTTTCCAGAGGGGTTGCACCAGCTTGCATTCCCACCAACAGTGTAGGAGGGTTCCCCTTTCTCCACATCCCCGCCAACATCTGTCGTTCCCTGACTTGTTAATTTTAGCCATTCTGACGGGTGTGAGGTGGTATCTCATTCAGGTTTTGATTTGGATTTCCCTGATGCCAAGCGATGTTGAGCACTTTTTCATGTGCCTGTTGGCCATTTGGATGTCTTCTTTGGAGAAATGTCTGTTCATGTCTTCTGCCCATTTCTTGATTGGATTATTTGTTCTTTGGGTGTTGAGTTTGATAAGTTCTTTATAGATTTTGGATATTAGCCCTTTATCTGATATGTCATTTGCAAATATTTTCTCCCATTCTGTCGGTTGTCTTTTGGTTTTGTGGACTGTTTCTTTTGCTGTGCAGAAGCTTTTTATCTTGATGAAATCCCAATAGTTCATTTTTGCCCTGGCTTCCCGTGCCTTTGGCGATGTTTCTAGGAAGAAGTTGCTGCGGCTAAGGTCGAAAAGGTTGCTACCTGTGTTCTCCTTTAGGATTTGGATGGACTCCTGTCTCACGTTTAGGTCTTTCAACCATTTGGAGTCTATTTTTGTGTGTGGTGTAAGGAAATGGTCCAGTTTCATTCTTCTGCATGTGGCTGTCCAATTTTCCCAACACCATTTGTTGAAGAGACTGTCTTTTTGCCATTGGACATTCTTTCCTGCTTTGTCAAAAATAAGTTGACCATAGAGTTGAGGGTCCATTTCTGGGCTCTCGATTCTGTTCCATTGATCTATGTGTCTGTTTTTGTGCCAGTACCATACTGTCTTGATGATGACAGCTTTGTAATAGAGCTGGAAGTCCGGAATTGTGATGCCGCCAGCTTTGCTTTTTCTTTTTCAGTATTCCTCTGGCTATTCTGGGTCTCTTCTGGTTCCATACAAATTTTAGGATTATTTGTTCCATTTCTTTGAAAAAAGTGGATGGTATTTTGATGGGGATTGCATTGAATGTGTAGATTGCTCTAGGTAGCATTGACATCTTCACAATGTTGATTCTCCCAATCCATGAGCATGGAACGTTTTTCCATTTCTTTGTGTCTTCTTCAATTTCTTTCCTGAGTATTTTATAGTTTTCTGAGTACAGATCCTTTGCCTCTTTGGTTAGATTTATTCCTAGGTATCTAATGGTTTTGGGTGCAATTGTAAATGGGATCGACTCCTTGATTTGTCTCTCTTCTGTCTTGTTGTTGGTGTATAGGAATGCCACTGATTTCTGTGCATTGATTTTATATCCTGCTACTTTACTGAATTCCTGTATGAGTTCTAGCAGTTTTGGGGTGGAGTCTTTTGGGTTTTCCACATACAGTATCATATCATCTGCAAAGAGTGAGAGTTTGACTTCCTCTTTGCCGATTTGGATGCCTTTGATTTCTTTTTGTTGTCTGATTGCTGTGGCTAGGACTTCTAATACTATGTTGAATAGCAGTGGTGAGAGTGGACATCCCTGCCGCGTTCCTGACCTTAGGGGAAAAGCTCTCAGCCTTTCCCCATTGAGAATGATATTGGCTGTAGGTTTTTCATAGATGGCTTTTATGATATTGAGGTATGTACCCTCTATCCCTATACTCTGAAGAGTTTTGATCAAGAAAGGATGCTGTACTTTGTCAAATGCTTTTTCTGCATCTATTGAGAGGATCATATGATTCTTGTTCTTTCTTTTGTTAATGTATTGTATCACGTTGATTGATTTGCGGATGTTGAACCAGCCTTGCAGCCCAGGAATAAATCCCACTTGGTCGTGGTGAATAATCCTTTTAATGTACTGTTGGATCCTATTGGCTAGTATTTTGGTGAGAATTTTTGCATCCATGTTCATCAAGGATATTGGTCTGTAATTCTCTTTTTTGATGGGGTCTTTGTCTGGTTTTGGGATCAAGGTAATGCTGGCCTCATAAAATGAGTTTGGAAGTTTCCCTTCCATTTCTATTTTTTGGAACAGTTTCAGGAGAATAGGTATTAATTCTTCTTGAAATGTCTGATAGAATTCCCCTGGGAAGCCATCTGGCCCTGGGCTTTTATTTCTTGGGAGATTTTTGATGACTGTTTCAATTTCCTTAGTGGTTATAGGTCTGTTCAGGTTTTCTATTTCTTCCTGGTTCAGTTTTGGTAGTTGATACATCTCTAGGAATGCACCCATTTCTTCCAGGTTATCTAATTTGCTGGCATAGAGTTGCTCATAATATGTTCTTATAATTGTTTGTATTTCTTTGGTGTTGCTTGTGATCTCTCCTCTTTCATTCATGATTTTGTTGATTTGGGTCATTTCTCTTTTCTTTTTGATCAGTCTGGCCAGGGGTTTATCAATCTTGTTAATTCTTTCAAAGAACCAGCTCCTAGTTTCGTTGATCTGTTCTACTGTTCTTTTGGTTTCTAGTTCATTGATTTCTGCTCTGATCTTTATGATTTCTCTTCTCCTGCTGGGTTTAGGCTTTCTTTGCTGTTCTTTCTCCAGCTCCTTTAGGTGTAGGGTTAGGTTGTGTATTTGAGACCTTTCTTGTTTCTTGAGAAAGGCTTGTATTGCTATATACTTTCCTCTCAGGACTGCCTTTGCTGTATCCCAAAGATTTTGAACAGTTGTGTTTTCATTTTCATTGGTTTCCATGAATTTTTTTAATTCTTCTTTAATTTCTTGGTTGACCCATTCATTCTTTAGTAGGATGCTCTTTAGCCTCCATGTATTTGAGTTCTTTCCGACTTTCCTCTTGTGGTTGAGTTCTAGTTTCAAAGCATTGTGGTCTGAAAATATGCAGGGAATGATCCCAATCTTTTGGTACCGATTGAGACCTGATTTGTGACCTAGGATGTGATCAATTCTGGAGAATGTTCCATGGGCACTAGAGAAGAATGTGTATTCCGTTGCTTTGGGATGGAATGTTCTGAATATGTCTGTGAAGTCCATTTGGTCCAGTGTGTCATTTAAAGTCTTTATTTCCTTGTTGATCTTTTGCTTAGATGATCTGTCCATTTCAGTCAGGGGGGTGTTAAAGTCCCCCACTATTATTGTATTGTTGTCAATGTGTTTCTTTGCTTTTGTTATTAATTGCCTTATATAATTGGCTGCTCCCATGTTCGGGGCATAGATATTTACAATTGTTAGATCTTCTTGTTGGATAGACCCTTTAAGTAGGATATAGTGTCCTTCCTCATCTCTTATTACAGTCTTTGTTTTAAAATCTAGTTTGTCTGATATAAGGATTGCCACCCCAGCTTTCTTTTGGTGTCCATTAGCATGGTAAATGGTTTTCCACCCCCTCACTTTCAATCTGGGGGTGTCTTTGGGTGTAAAATGAGTCTCTTGCAGACAGCATATTGATGGGTCTTGTTTTTTAATCCAATCTGATAGCCTGTGTCTTTTGATTGGGGCATTTAGCCCATTTACATTCAGGGTAACTATTGAAAGGTATGAATTTAGTGCCATTGTATTACCTGTAAGGTGACTGTTAACTGTCTGTTGTCTGTGTTTGTTTCTGCTCTTTGCTGCTTTTAGGTTCTCTCTTTGCTTAGAGGACCCCTCTCAATATTTCTTGGAGGGCTGGTTTCGTGTTTGCAAATTCCTTTAGTTTTTGTTTGTTCTGGAAGCTTTTTATCTCTCCTTCTATTTTCAATGATAGCCTAGCTGGATATAGTATTCTTGGCTGCATATTTTTCTCGTTTAGTGCTCTGAAGATATCTTGCCAGTCCTTTCTGGCCTGCCAGGTCTCTGTGGATAGGTCTGTTGCCAATCTAATGTTTCTACCATTGTAGGTTACATATCTCTTCTCCCGAGCTGCTTTCAGGATCTTCTCTTTGTCTCTGAGACTCGTAAGTTTTACTATTAGATGTCGGGGTGTTGACCTATTTTTATTGATTTTGAGAGGGGTTCTCTGTGCCTCCTGGATTTTAATGCCTGTTTCCTTCCTCACATTAGGGAAGTTCTCTGCTATAATTTGCTCCAATATACCTTCTGCCCCCCTCTCTCTCTCTTCTTCTTCTGGGATCCCAATTATTCTAATGTTGTTTCGTCTTATCGTATCACTTATCTCTCGAATTCTGCCCTCGTGATCCTGTAGTTGTTTCTCTCTCTTTTTCTCAGCCTCTTTATTTTCCATCATTTGGTCTTCTATATCGCTGATTCTCTCTTCTGCCTCATTTATCCTAGCATTTAGTGCCCCCATTTTTGATTGCACCTCATCAATAGCCTTTTTGATTTCGATTTGGTTAGATTTTAGTTCTTTTATTTCTCCAGAAAGGGTTTCTCTAATAACTTCCACGCCTTTTTCAAGCCCAGCTAGTATCTTTAAAGTCATGATTCTGAACTCTAGGTCCGACATCGTACTAATGTCCGTATTGAGTAGGTCCCTGGCTGACGGTACTACCTCTTGTTCTTTTTGCTGAGGTGATTTCTTTCGTCTTGTCATTTTGTCCAGAGGAGAATAGATGAATGAGAGAACAAAAGGCTAACAGGTTTACAACGTCCCCAGCAAATATACTGTATACAAATCAGAAAAGACCTGAAACCAGGGGAAAAGAAAGGGAAAGAAAGAAAAAAGAAAGAGAAAAAGAAAAAAAAAAAGAAAAAAAGATAAAAACAAAAACAAAACAATTAAAAAAAGGCAGAATATGATCAAATATGATCAGGCTAGTGCATAGATCAGTGCCACACACTAGATTTTGGGCGTATTTTGGTCTGTTAGAAAAAGTGCCTCCTGAAATTTTAAAGGAAGAAAGACATATATGTACAAAATAAGGGTTGATACAATGAAGGGATGGAAGATGAGTGTAAAGATGAAAATTATAAAAGATTTTATAAAAGGACTTGGTAAGATAAGTTGTTTGAAAAAAGAAAGAAGATTTAAGGGAAAAAAAAAAAGGAAAAAGGGAGAGAATGTGATCAGGCAGAAGACTAGAACAAAGCCATACACTAGTGGTTTAGGGTATATTTTGATCTGTTAGAAGAAACTGTACCTCAAAATTTTAAAGAGAGAACAACTTATATATATATGCCAAAAACAAGGATAACTACTATGAAGGGATAAAATATGACTCTAAAAATGAAAAAAAAATAAAAAATGTTTTTTTTTAAAAAAAGGGATTTATAAGATGTTGGTTGAAAAAGGGAAAAAGAAAAATAAAAAAAGTCAACAAAAATTAACTTTGATGAAATAATGAATCATGGTAAAAAAAAAAAAAAAAAAAAATGAAGCCATGAATCTTTGTGCAGTATTCCCCTAGCGCTGGAGTTCTCCTATTCTCCTTGATCGATCAACTTGGTCTTGGCTTGCTGGCTGTTTGTGCTGATCTTCTGGGGGAGGGGCCTGTTGCTGTGGTTTCCAAATGTCTTTGCCGGAGGCGGAATTGCCCCGCCCTTGTCGGTCCGGGCTAAGGAAGCTGCTCCAGTTTGCTCTCAGGAGCTTTTGTTCCCTGCAAGCTCTCGGTAGGGCTTTGGAGGACCAGGGCGAAAATGGCGGCCTCCCAGTCTCCGCCCGGAGGAGCCGAGAACTCGGGGCCCCACTCCTCAGTGCACCCCCAGAGAAAAGCAGTCACTCCCGTGTCCCCGGTCTCTGGCCGCACTCGGTGCTCACCCGGCCTGTGATTGAGCGTTGCTATCTCTGGCACCCGACCCCGCTCGGAGTCTCCAAACCCAGCAGATCCCTGCAGTGTGTTCCCGCACCGCTCCTCCCCGGGAAGGAAGGGGAGTCTCCCCGGATCTGCTGCTTGTTGGGTCCCTGCTGGGGGAGCCATGCCCCGACTGGGCCGCAGATCACAGTTTGTGGCAACCCAGAGCTGAGAGCCCGCGACTCGGCTCCGTCTCTGCAGCCGGCTTCCCTGCTCTGATACCTGGGAGCTCTGCTGCACTCAGGCACCCCCAGTCTCTCTGTGACCCCAAGGGTCCTGAGACCACACTGTCCCGGGAGGATTCCACCCCCCGCTTAGCCACTGCAGCGACGTCCCTCCGCCGAGCCAACTTTTAAAAGGTCCGATTTTGTGCTCCGCGGCTCTAGCACTTGCCAGAAGCGGCCGGCGGAGGCCCCTCCCCCGCCGTCTATCCTCCCGAATATCGCCTCAGATTCACTTCTCCGCACGCCCTACCTTCCAGTAAGTGGTCGCTTCTCTGTTCAGAGAGTTGTTGCTACTCTCCTGTTCGATCTCCTGTTGAGTTCGTAGGTGTTCAGAATGGTTTGATCCCTATTCAGCTGAATTCCTGAGACCAGACAAAATCTAGGTCTCCTACTCCTCCGCCATCTTGCTCCGCCCCCTGGAAGACTTTTAGTAAACATCTTTGGGTCTTACTCTGGGTGAAATGAGAGACCCTTAAAAGGTGTTTGGCAGAGCAGTGGCTTGGTTGAATTTATATTTTAAATGAGCACTCTGGATGATGTATGGATAATCAATGTAGAGGGTGCAAGAGGGAACCTGGGGCTTCCAGTCCAGAAGTGCAGTAGTCACGATCAAAGAGGATGATAGCTTGGGCAGGGGATGAGATGCTAGGAAGTGCTTTTGATGTGAAAAGAATTTGCTGACATGTGTGAAAGAAAGACAGGAATCAAAGAGGGGTAAGTTCTGGGGCCTGAGCAAAGGGAGAATGATAATGTCATATCCAAAGCTAGGGATCCCTGACATATGGTCAATAGAGGCTACAGAATCAAGAGTTCTGGTGACATTTTAAGTTGGAATGGATTTATTAAGTTTAAAGAGGTTTCAGGCAGGTAGAGAAGATATGTGGTCTGGTCCGGTGGAAATTGTGATTGCATGAGAGTCATTAGAAGAAATAGATAAGACCAACAGAAGAATTGATGTAGATAGAGATGAGCTCAGAGGACTTGGGTTTGGGATGGTATAAATCTGTGTGTGTCAGCTATACTCAAATAGAAAAAGCCATATCCCAAATTAGTACTCTCTGTGTTTTTAACAATGAGCAAACTTTATTAATTTTAAATACTTCTTAAATTGTAACTGGCCATATGTAAGTATATATTCAATCTGTCAGTATTTCAAGTTCTTATTTTTTTTCCCAAAGTAGATGCTCTATATGGCTTTTTGAGAAATATAAAGTTGACTGTCTTACTACCAGTGTTTTTGGGGAGGGAGGCTGAGAGGGAAAGGCAGGTAGGAATTTCTTTCTGTATCTTGATTTTAACTCCATGCTTTGAGTTTGGTATCTTTGCCCCACCCTCTTGTTCAGATAGACACACACACACACACACACACACACACACACACACACACACCCTTCTTTTTACTGTCCAAATTCTGGTCTTCTGAGTACATATCTCTATCTCTATCTCACCCTCTGCCTTTATCTCTTTCATATCTCTATCTTTATTTCTTTCTCTGTATATGTATATCTATATGTCCATCTTTCAATGTGCATGTGAATATGTATTGCTAGGCCTAGGAGAATTGTTAGATCATAGAAGATTGTCGTATTTAAATTTCAGTAGGTAATCTTGAATTGTTTTCTCAAATAATCGGACGAATGTCCCTATTGATCCACATTTTTACTACTACTTATTAAGAATATATAAGTAATATGAATATAAATAGACCCTATTAATATAAACATACTGAATGTATTACATATATTTGATTTTGGCCAATTGGAAGGGTGAGATTGAATCTCATTGTAGATTAAGTATACACTTCTCTGAATTGAAATAGGATGTGAATATTTTCGTATGTCTACTCACTTTTTTTTTTAATTTAAATTTTAGGTAGTTAACAGACAGCGCAATATTGGTTTGTGGAGTAGAATTCAGTGATTGATCACTTACATATGACACCCAGTGCTCATCACAATAAGTGCCCTCCTTAATACCCATCACCCATCTAGCCCATGCCGCACCCACCTCCCTCCATCAACCCTCAGCTTCTTTTCTATCTTTAAGTGTCTCTCTCTCTTTCTCTTTTTTTTAAGATTTTATTTATTTGAGAGAGAGAGAGAGAGAGCACGAATGGGGGGGGGAGAGACAGAGGGACAGGGAGAAGCAGACTCCCCACTGAACAGAGAGCCTGATGCAGGACTCGATCCCAGAACTCCAGGATCATGACCTGAGCGCCAAAGGCAGACACTTAACCAAACTGAGCCACACAAGCACCCTCTTTAAGAGTCTCTTATGGCTTGTTCCCTTCTTTCTTTTTTTTTTTTTAAGATTTATTTATTTGAGAGAGCGAGAATACATGAGAGGGGAGAGGGTCAGAGGGAGAAGCAGGTTCCTCGCCGAGCAGGGAGCCTGAAGTGGGACTTGATCCCGGGACTCCGGGATCATGACCTGAGCCAAAGGTAGTCGCTTAACCAACTGAGCCACCCAGGCGCCCTCCCTTCTTTTTTTCATTTCCCCTTCCTATATATTCATCTATTTTCTTTCTTAAATTTCACATATGAGTGAGATCATAATGGTATTTGTCTTTCTCTGACTGACTTATTTCACTTAGCATAATATACTCTAGTTCCATCCACGTCATTGCAAATGGCAAGATTTCAATTTTTTGATGCCTGAGTAATATTCCATTGTGTGTGTGTGTGTGTGTGTGTGTGTGTGTGTGTGTGTACGTGTGTGTGTGTGGCTGTCTATCCATTTATTGGTCAGTGGAAATTTGGGCTTTCTCCATAGTTTGGCTATTGTTGATAATGCTGCTATAAACATTGGGGTGCATATTCCTTCAAATCTTTATTTTTGTATCCTTCGGATAAATATCTAGTAGTTCCACTGCTGGATTATAAAGTAGTTTTATTTTTAACTTTTTGAGGAACCTCCATACTGTTTTCCAGAGTGGCTCTATTGGTTTGCATTCCCACCAATAGTACAGGAGGGTTTCCGTTTCTCTGCATTCTTGCTAACACCTGTTGTTTCTTGTACTGTTAAGTTTAGCTATCCTGACAAGTGTAAGGTGGTATCTCATCCTGGTTTTGATTTGTATTTAACTGATGATGAGTGATGTTGAGTATCTTTTCATATGTCTGTTAGCCATCTGGGTGTCTTCTTTGGAAAAGTGTCTGTTCATATCGTCTGTCCATTGCTTAACTGGGTTATTTGTTTTTTGGGTGTTGAGTTGGTAAGTTCTTTGTAGATTTTGGGTATTAAACTTTTATCAGATATGTCATTTGCACATATCTTCTCCCATTCCATAGGCTGCCTTTTAGTTTTGTTGATTGTTTCCTTTGCTGTGCAGAAGCTTTTTATCTTGATGAAATCCCAATAGTTCATTTTTGCTTTTGTTTCCCTTGCCTGTGGTGACATGTCTAGTAACAAGCTGCTACAGCCAAGGTCAAAGAGGTTTCTACCTGTGTCTTCTTCTGGGATTTTGATATTTTTCTGTCTCACATTTAGGTCTTTCATGCATTTTGAATTTATTTTTTGTGTATGGTGTAAGAAAGTGGTCCAGTTTTATTTTTCTGCATGTTGCTGTCCAGTTTTCCCAACACCATTTGTTGAAGAGATCATCTTTTTCCCATTGCATATTTTTTCCTGTTTTGTCGAAGATGAGTTGACCATATAGTTGTGGGTCCATTTCTGGGTTCTCTATTCTGTTCCATTGATCTATGTGTCCGTTTTTGTGCCAGTACCATACTGTCATGATGATTACAGCTTTGTAATATAGCTTGAAATCCAGAATTGTGATGCCTCCAGTTTTGTTTTTCTCTTTCAGAATTGCTTTGGCTATTTGGGTTCTTTTGTGGGTCCATACAGATTTTAGGATTGTTTGGTCTAGCTCTGTGAAAAATGCTGGTGGTATTTTGATAGGAATTGAATTGTATGTAGATTGCTTTGGATAGTATAGACATTTTAGCAATGTTCTTCCAATCCATGAACATGGAATGTTTGTCCATTTCTTTGTGTCCTCTTCAATTTCTTTCATAAGTGTTCTATAGTTTTCAGAGTAGAGATCTTTTATTTCTTTAGTTAGGTTTATTCCTAAGTATTAATGTTTTTGGTACAATTGCAAATGGGATTGACTTCTTGATTTCTTTTTCTGCTGATTCGTTATTGGTGTTTAGAAGTGCAACATATTTCTGTACATTTATTTTATATCCTGCTACTTTGTTGAATTCATATATGAGTTCTAGCAATTTAGGGTGGAGTCTTTAGGGTTTTCTACATAGAGTATCATGTTGTCTGCAAATAGTGAAAGTTTGACTTCTTCCTTGCCAACTGGATGCCTTGTATTTCTTTTTGTTGTCTGATTGCTCAAGCTAAGACTTCCAGTACTATGTTAAATAGTAATGGTGGAGTGTACATCCTTGTTTTTTTCCTGACCATAAGAGAAAGTGTCTGTTTTTCCCCATTGAGGATGATATTAGTTGTGGGTCTTTCGTATATGGCCTTTATGATACTGAAGTATGTTCTATCTATCCCTACTTTGTTGGAGGTTTTTATCATGAAAGCATGCTGTACTTTCTGCAATGCTTTTTCTGTACCTATTGACAGGATCACATGATTCTTATCCTTTCTTTTATGAATATGATGTATCACGTTGATTGATTTGTGGACATTGAACCACCTGTACAGACCAGGAATAAATCCCACTTGATTGTGGTGAATAATTCTTTTAATGTACTGTTGAATTCATTTTGCTAGTATTTTATTGAGAATTTTGCATCCATCAGGAGTATTGGCCTATAATTCTCCTTTTTAGTGGGGTCTTTGGTTTTGGAATCAAGGTAATGCTGGCTTTGTAAAATAAGTTTGGAAGTTTTCCTTCCATTTCTATTTTTTGGAGCAGTTTGAGAAGAATAGGTATTAACTATTCTTTAAATGTCTGGTGAATTCCCCAGGGAACCCATACAGCCCAGGACTTTTATTTATTGGGAGATTTTTGATTACTGATTCAATTTCTTTGCTGTTTATGGGTATGTTCAAGTTTTCTATTTCTTCCTGTTTGAGTTTTTGTGGTTTGTAAGTTTCTGGGAATTTGTCCATTTCTTCCAGGTACCCAGTTTATTGGCATATAATTTTTCAGAGTATTCTCTTGTAATTATTTGTATTTCTGTGGTGTTGATTGTGATCTCTCCTCTTTCATTTGTGATTTTATCTATTTGGGTCCTTTCTCTTTTCTTTTTGATAAGTCTGTCAAATTTTATCAATTTTATTAGGGGTTTATCAATTTTATTAGTTCTTTTGAAGAACCAGCTCTTAGTCTCATTAACCCATTCTACTGTTTTGTTGTTGTTGTTTATTTCTATATCATTTATTTCTGCTCTAATCTTTATTATTTCCCTTATTCTGCTGGCTTTAGGTTTTATTTACTGTTCCTTTTCTAGCTCCTTTAGGCATAAAAGGCTAGGTTGTATATCTGAGATTTTTTTCTTGCTTCTTGAGGTAGGCCTGTGTTGCAGTATACTTTCCTCTTAGGACAGCCTTTGCTGCATCCCAAAGGTTTTGGGCTGTCATGCTTTCATTTTTATTTGCTTCCATGTATTTTTTTAAAAATTTTTTCTCTAATTTCCTGGTTAACACATTTATTCTTTAGTAAGATTTTCTTTAACCTCCATGTATTCAAGGTCTTTCCAATTTTTCTCTAATGGTTGAATCCCAGTTTCATAGCTTTGTGGCCTGAAAATATGTATGATATGATCTTGATCTTTCTGTACCTCCTGAGGGCTGATTTGTGACCTGGTATGTGATCTATTCTGGAGAATGTTCCGTGTGCATTATTTTCCATAATTTTATCTTCTGTATTGCTGATTCACTCCTCTGCTTCATCCATCCCCTCTTTTATGACTTCCATTTGTGTTTGCATCTCAGTTATAGCATTTTCATTTCACCCTGACTGGATTTTAGTTCTTTTATCTCTGCAGTAAGAGATTCTCTAGTGTCTTCTATGCTTTTTTCCAAGTCTAGCTAGTATACTTATAAACATTGTTTTAAATTCTAGTTCAGACATCTTACTTACCTCTGTATTGATTAAATCATTGGCCATGAGTTCTACCTCATGTTCTTTCTTTTGGGGCAAATTCCTCCGTCTTGTCATTTTTGTCCAGAAAAGAAAAGAAAAAAGAGAAAAAAGAACAACAACAAAAGCCAAAAACAAAAACAAAGCAAAACAACGACAAAGAAAAAAAAATGAGAAAAACAAAAACAAGAAAACCAAAAAAAAGAAAAAAGAAACCCCTGGGTCCTGGTGTATTTTGGTCTACTTGTTAAGAGAATCTAGGTTCCAAAATTAAAAAAAAATATAAAAAAATAAAAATATATATAAATAAAAATTTTAAAAATTAATAATAAAATACTTAAAAAAGGAATTGGAAAATATAAGAAAATAAATGAAAAATAATTATAACAAAAAAAGAATAAAAATAACAAGGACGGTAGGATCCTATTTCCTGCAGAGCTGAAGCTTTGCTGCACTCTATTATCAATAAACTTTGTGTTGGCTAGTTTGTGCTGGTCTTCTGTGGGAGGGGCCTGCTGCAGTGATTCTCAGGCTGAAATGTCCCTCCAGGGAATAGGGTGGGTGGGCATTGGTGTATGTGGCGCTGTCCTCCATTAGGTGGCGCTGTTTTACTCCCTAAAGGCTTTCAGAACTGATGAGCAGGATGAAAATATTTGAGCCCTGCTTTCTAGCCTTGGAGGCGAAAATTCTGGATCCCTCCTCTTCAGTCAGCCCTCACAGAAGAGCAATCAATTTCTCCTCTTGTGTCCCTGGTTTTCTCTGAACCTTGCATTCACTCTGCCCATGTCCAAAACTTTTTATCTTGGGTGTGTGACCAAGTTTCAAAACTCCAAATTTCAGGGATGCCCTTGGCAGGGACCCACGCTCTTCCTCCTGGGGATGGTCTTGCCAAGCTTGCTGGCCTGTCCCAGGAAAGCAGTCACACTACTGCGCTAGGCTTTGCAGTTTATAGCAGAATGCCAGCACCAAGACCCACTGCTCTCTACCTACCCTATCCTTCTTCGCTCCTATGCCTGGTAACAGCATAGCACCTTGGTGCCACCTGTTTTCCCTGTAACCCAGGGGATCCTCAGACCTCCCTCTAACTCCTGGGATTATGTCTCTTTTTGCCACCTGAGTACCTTGAAGCCAGGCACATCCCCCAGGGTAAAAGACTTCCAAAAGTTCAGATTTTATACTTCAAGATTTCTAATACTATATGGTAGCCTCCATAAGTAGGGATCCATCCCTGCTGCTGCATCCACAGCTATATCTCCCCCAAGTGAACCTTCCAAAAGGTGGTCACTTTTCTACTTGTAGACCTCTGATTGATTTCTTGGGTGTTTAGGATGATTTGCTAACTCTTTAGTTGTGTTCAAGGGAGGAGACAAACTCAGGGTCCTCCTGCTCCTCCACCGTCTTAACTCATTCTCCCTACTCACCTTTTGTTTTCCCTTGTCTATCAAATTTTTGTTAAGTCCTTTGGATTATTTATTATTTATTGATTCATAGGAGTTCTTTATATGTTCTAGATATTAGTCTTTAAACAGTTATATGGGTTGCAAAATCTCCTTGCTTCTGGCTTATCTTTTCAATCATGAGATGGTATCTTTTGATAAATAGATATTTCTAAATTTAATGCAATTGATTTTGTTAATTTATTTTCCTTAATGATTTATGACTTTTGAATTCTACTTAAGATTCTCTTCATATCTGAAGATCATTAAACCTATTTTACATTTTCTTTAAAGTTTTATAGTGCTGGCTTCTATATATAAAGACCTTAATCCATCCAGAATTGACACTTTTGTATAGTGTAAGTCAACTGTATCATATTTCATTTTCTATATGTCTGGAATTAGGTTCCCTATTCTATCCCATCTGTCTATTTGTCTGTGTGCCAATGTGCCAATATTGCAGTTATTATCTGTATATTCATATTGTTTTAATATCTTACAGAACAAATCCTCTGCCTGATTTATCTTTAGGGCTAACTTGGCTGTTGTTTCTTCTTTTTTTTTTTTTAAAGATTTTATTTATTTATTTGAGAGAGAGAGAGAATGAGAGATAGAGAGCATGAGAGGGAAGAGGGTCAGAGGGAGAAGCAGACTCCCTGCCGAGCAGGGAGTCCGATGTGGGACTCGATCCCGGGACTCCAGGATCATGACCTGAGCCGAAGGCAGTCGCTTAACCAACTGAGCCACCCAGGCACCCTGGCTGTTGTTTCTTCTTTCATAAGCTTTTTGATTGTTCACCTACAGAAACATGCAGAAATCCTAATGTACAATCGTATGCAAAATAAATATACCATTGTAACCAGTAATAACCAGAACTCAGATAGAGAAATAGAGTACTACTAGCATTTTAGAACTCCCAATTGCAAACCCCAATATGAAACCACTATCCTGATTTCCATTCCAGTTTAAGTTTGCCTATTTTTGAACTTATATACACTTATTTCTAGACTTCACTTAGCTGTACCTCAGGTTTTATTTGGTAGTATTTTCATTATGTTGTTCCATTTTTGTAATTTTCATTACAATTTCTTGTTTAACCCACAGGTTATTTAGAATTGTGAGGTGTTTTATAACATATATATATATATATATATATATATATATATATATATATATAATAAATGCATTGCATATTTTGTAATATTTTTATTATTAACTAGTAAATTTTTTGGTTTTATGTTTTAAATGTCCGCATTATGGCCAGTTTTCATAAATGTTCAATCAGGACATGAAAAATTTATGTACCATTGTTTTAATTTATGTTTATTTGTCCTCCTTGGTCTATAATTCTTTTTCTTTCCTTTTTAGCACTTCCTTGATTTCTTTTGATTTTAATGCTGTTTTGAGTGCTTCAATTTATTTTTTACCTTTACTAATTTTGAAGTTATAAACTATATTTATGTGCTGTTGTGATTGTAGTAGCCCCAAGCTTTATCTTCTAGTTTCAATGCTCTGGAGGTCAATTAAATCCCAGGCTCTAAACCAGATTTAGAAGATCCCTTCAGGGAAAATAGCTGCTTGGGTATCTTCTTGTCGTTTTGTAATCTTGCTTCTTTATCTCTTCTGTCCTCTTTCTTATCCGTGTTTTGAGAAGATATTTTAAAATTTAACAATTTTTTAGCTGAGAATATTTTCATTACATTTTTACAAGTTGTTGGAAATGGGAAGCTAATTCTTTTTTTAAAAAATAAGTTTTCTAGCAGTTAAGTAACTTGGGGACATATTAGGAAATAGACATATGGACTCAGCTACTCTGAGCCTTTCATCTAACTGGCTATTATTTTTTCTGCCCCCTCAGTGGTTCTCAGATAATGCTCAATGATATACCTATTTAACCTTTAGAGAATTATATGAAGTACTGAGATTCTTGAGTTCAGTATTTCTGAGATCTTATTCATATTTCAAGGTAGGCAGCAGGGCAGAATGGCAGAAAACAACAACAACAACAAGAACAACAACAAAACCATGGACTTTATTTTCTGATGGCTCTGAATTCATATAATGTTTCCTTACTAGTTATGTGACATTCTGCAGAATACTTTACTTCTTTGGGCTTCAGTTTCTGCTTCAGAAAATGAGGATCCTAGTATTCAAGTAAACTGTTGTAGTAAAGATTAATTAAGATAATATATATCTGGTAATGTGTTTCTTTTGTACCTTAAGACCCACTCCTTACACTTCTCAACTCTCCTATCTGCTCTAGGAGCCCTACCTTTATGGTCTATAACCAATAGACTACTCCAGAGAAGATACAGTTTTCTATATAACCTGGCATACTGACTTAAATATTTGTTGAATAAAGAAAGAATGAGCTTCCTATTACCATTAGCTATTATTACTGAAATTAAATAGCTATATTAAATTAAGATCCAATGATAATAATAGCATCTACTGATATTGTTGTGCCATGTTCCAAGACCTATGGTAATTATTTATCATGCATGATAATAGCAGTCAGCAAACTATGGTCTATAATCCACATCTTGTCTGTTGCCTGTCTTTGTAAATAAAGTATTACTGAAACAGTTACCTCCATTCTTTTGTATATTGTCTGTAGCTGCTTTCATGCTACAAAAGCAGCATTGAGTAGCTGAGACCAAGACTGTATGGCCCACACAGAAGAAAATATTTACTAACTGGCCCTTTATGGGCGAAGTTATGGGAAAAGTTTGCTGACCTAAGCTTTATAACATTTAATCTTCATAATGATTCCATGAAGTAAATGTAATTTATATGCCCATTCACACATGAGCAAACTGAGATTGGAAATGTTAATTAGCTTATACAAGCTATTGCAGAATAGATACAATTCATTTTTTTTTAAGATTTTATTTATTTGTTAGAGAGAGAGAACGTGGGTGAGAGAGAGTGAGCAAGGGTACAAGCAGGGGGAGCTGCAGGCAGAGGGAGAAGCAGGCTCCCTGCTGAGCAAGGAGCCTGACGCAGGACTTGATCCCAGGGCACTGGGATCATGACCTGAGCCGAAGGCAGACGCTTAACCGACTGAGCCACCCAGGCGTCCCTAGATATAATTCCTTTTTAATTGATTTAAGAGAACCAGTTATACATTTGTCCAGTCTCCTCAGATGTTTTCAATAAACTATATACTCTATACACCAGACTCTACATAGAAAAAAAAAAAAAGGCCTATTAATTTGGGCACTGTGGATAAAAAAAGAAAAAGAGAAAAATGGCACCAATAGCTATTACTCTTTTGCTTTCCTCCTTGGTCCTGAAAAAATATTCCTTACAATCTGGGCATCCTCCTCAGAAAGGTACTAGCTAGTAGGATGACTTGGCTACTTAGGGCCTCTATTTTGGACCACTTTACTAGGTCCTATAGGCATTCTTGACAGTCTCATCTGGGTCTCAGAGCATCATCTAAAGGACAGTATGTCCTCCAAGAATCCCAGCCAGGACTGCAGTTCATCCTGTTATACTGGTCTCTCCTGTGGGCAACCCTGAGATGCTGGTTCTTTGCAAGTAGTCCTCCTTGATGAAAGTTCAGGAAGTGGTGGGGGATTGTTTCTTCTTAGTTTTTTCTTTACTCTTGCCTTATTCGAAAGAATGAGACTCTTTTTATTGTCTCATTTATTACTCAAGGGGATGATTTCATAACATTAGAAATCAAAACTCTTCTGTCAGATCGTATTTATGAGTGCAATGCTATTGATAATTCTGAGAGCATTTTATGTGAAAATATACTCACTGTTTGAAACCTAGGTATAATTAGCTTAAATTTGATTGATTTTTCTAAAGAGGAAATCATAATAATATTTTACAATTTACAATATAGAAGCTACTTTACCTTTCTTTGTGCTTCTTGTTGGATAATCAAAGACAATTAAGACATTTCCTTTGCACCAAGGTCCCAAATTTGGAGGTTTGGCTCATACCAGAGAAAATTTGAATCTCTGCTATTAGCAGCAGATTCATCTTCATCTCTGATACATATTCATTATACATTTATATATACACCACTACCAAAACCAAGCTTTATTATACACCACTACCACAACTAAACTTTATATATTCATATATACATGTATATATACACCACTACCACAACTAAGCTTTATTATATTTTGTTGACTGGACACTCATTGTAATAACAAGTCTAATGTATTACCTAATTAAAATTCAAGCAATAATGATCTCAAGTGCTCTTTAAATTAGTAGTCAGGCTTATTGTAGAAAAATTTAGAACAAAGGAAATGTACCTTTAATAGCCTGGAAAAACAAATTGATAAAACCATGATAAGTTAAGCTGAAGAATGATTTTTAATTTGAATTAATAACATTTTGACAACTGTCAAAAGACTTTTATAAACTAAATGATGGCCATTAGAGTCTGTTTTCTGGTTTGCCTCTCTCTTTTTATTTTTCCCCTATGTTCATCTGTTTCGTTTCTTCAATTCCACATATGAGTGAAATCATATGGATTTGTCTCTCTCTGACTTATTTCACTTAGCATAATACCCTCTAGCTCTATCCGTGTCATTGCAAATGGCAAGATTTCATTCTTTCTTATGGCTGAATAATATTCCCTTGTGTATGTGCAGATGTATATATGTATATACACATATCACATCTTCTTTATCCATTCATCAATAGATGGACCCTTGGGCTGTTTCCATAATTTAGCTATTATAGGTAATGCTGCTATAAACATTGGGGTGCATGTATCCTTTTGAATTAGTATTTCTGTATTCTTTGGTTAAATACCCAGTAGTGCAATTGCTGGGTTGTAGGGTAGCTCAATTTTTAAATTTTTGAGGACCCTCCATACTGTTTTCCAGAGTGGCTGCAATGGTTTGCCTTCCCACCAAAAGTGTAAGAGGGTTCCCCTTTCTTTGCATCTTTGACAAGACCTGTTGTTTCTTTGTTGTTGTTTTAGCCATTCTGACTGGTGTAAAGTGCTATCTCATTGTAGTTTTGATTAGCATTTTCCTGATGAGGAGTGATGTTGAACATCTTTTCATGTGTCTGTTGGCCGTCGGTCTGTCTTCTTTGGAAAAATCTTTGTTCATGTCTTCTGCCCATTTCTTAACTGGATTATTTGTTTCTTGGGTGTTGAGTTTGAAAAGTTCTTTAGATTTTGGATACTAACTAACCTTTTATCAGGTATGTCATTTACGATATCTTTTCCCATTCAGGAGATTGCCCTTTAGTTTTGTTGATTGTTTCCTTTGCTGTGCAGAAGTTTTTATTTTGATGAAATCCCAATAGTTTATTTTTGCTTTTATTTCCCTTGTCTCAGGAGACATATCTAGAAAGAAGTTGGTAGGGCTGATGTCAAAGAGGTCACTGCCTATGTTCTCCTCTAGGATTTTTATGGTTCCAGGTTTCACACTGAGGTCTTTAATCCATTTTGAGCTTATTTCTGTGGATGGTATAAGAAAGTATGTGATCCAGTTTCATTCTTTTGTATGTTGCTGTCTAGTTTTCCTAACACAATTTGTTGAAGAGACAGTAATTTTCCCATTGAATATTCTTTCCTGCTTTGGCAAAATTAATTGACCATATACTTGTGGGTTCATTTCTGGGTTTTCTATTCTGATCTATTGATCTATGTGTCTATTTTTGTGCCAGTACCATACTGTTTTGATTGTACCTTATTTGTTGACACATAAAATAAAATTTTAAATTTGATCATTTTTAGATCAGGTGCTATTTAGCTTAGGGAATAGATTACTCCTATGTGAACACATTAATAAATAATTAATTTAACATACAATTAATTAAAAATACATTAATGTTTCATTGACATTTCCTCTGTGGTTTTTCAGAGATTTTATACATTGAGACATTTTTAATTTTTCTAGTATTTTTCCACTTTGATTAATCAAATTCATTTTCAAATTATATATATTATATATATGTTCAAAATTCTTTATTTTTTTTAAAGATTTTATTTATTTATTTGAGAGAGAGAGAATGAGAGATAGAGAGCACGAGAGGGAAGAGGGTCAGAGGGAGAAGCAGACTCCCTGATGAGCAGGGAGCCCGATGTGGGACTCGATCCTGGGACTCCAGGATCATGACCCGAGCAGAAGGCAGTGCTTAACCAACTGAGCCACCCAGGCGCCCTATATGTTCAAAATTCTTAATTCACACACACACACATAAGGTTTAGCTGAATAGCTGTATATTTTAATATTTTCACAAATATCCTGTAATCACATGAAAATAAGAGTGATAATAAACAATGATGGTATATTTCTGGAAATTTATTTAACCAAATATTTTAAAACTAACTTGGATTTTGTTACCCTTGAGTATCATTAAAACACGCCACCATTTTTCAATTAAAAAAGATCTTAAGTGAAGATTCTCAAGAATTACATGCAGCTTGAGCACTTACTTATTTTATCAAATAATCTTGTAGGTTTGGGGGCACCTGGGTGACTCAGTTAAGAGGCGGCTCTTGATCTCAGCTTAGGTCTTGATCTCAAGGTCATGATTGGGCCCTGTGTTGGGCTCCATGCTGGGTAAGGAGCCTAAATAAATAAAATTAAATAAGCAAATATTGTACATTTTAGATATTCATTTATTGTATCATAATCAAAAATATTTTTTCCACAATAAGATATTTAGTAACACAAGCCTATATATTGTACTTATATTTGGTGGAGCATTAACACAGTTTATCTTCTCTAGCCCCTCATTTCTATATTCTCCTGGGTACATATCTCTCATAATCTGGAAAAAAAGAGTAGTACTCTTTATTACTATGCATTTATATTTCATTTTTCCCCTTTTCAATGGATGCTAGAAAATGAGGAAGCTTCTACTCCTTCTTAAATAATTAAATCAAATATCACTTTCTCTGTGAAAACTTTTTCATCTCCCTTAGGCCTAGCAACTTTGCTTTCTGTGATTATATCAAATTCAAAGAATATCTCTTAGAGCAATTGTTATATTGTGTTATAATTATTTGAAAATTACAAGTACTTAATGTAGACACTACTTAATTCTCATATTTTCAGTAATTATCACAATGCCTGATACATATGTAGTGTTCAATAAATATTTATTGAATAAATGAATCAATTATTCAGTGAAAGAAATGGGAATAGAACTACAATTAAAATTGATCAGTGGGTATAAACAGAAGTATTACTAATGGGGGGAATAAACTAGGATATTTCTGGACCTAAATCAAATTGATGAAAGATAGCACATAATTCACACATTTATTTAACATTTTTAGAAACAAATGCAATATATTGTTATAAATAATTGTGCTGTTTTATATGTTATATAAAATAGTATATATCATTATATATCAAATATTTAGCCCTAGATTTGTTTCTCAGGACTATCACCTATGTTAAAAGTTAAAAAAAAAAAAACAAAAAACCTGGAGCATGCATTATATTGTCTACTGTTTAGACCAAATTCTTTTAATTCAGCTGTTATTCCTAATTTTAAGAATGTAAAGGGATATATTAACACTGAGTATGTAGGATTTTCTGAAGAAAATATTTGGGAAAGCAAGTGCAGTTGTAAAGAAGAAGCAAGAACAAGAGGGAATAGGTAAACACTTTATCTGTCAATTTCATTCAACATGCATTAAAAACACTTCCATCTGCTTACGGTTGTAAAAGTCCCCTGGATGCTAGTAAGCTCAATGTTATTACCTAGTAATCCAGTATCACTTGCTTCAGCTACAGTGTATATACTGAGATTGACTGACATAACAAAGAGGCAGAATTTTAAATATTGGACACTGAAAATTGGTAAATTAAGTTTAAAAATTCTTAGTTTTTACAATCCTGAAATGTATGCACCATGTACTACACCCCACACCTTAGTTTTTCTTTTGAATGATAAACTGGAAAGTTTGAGTAAAGTTTTGGTATTCACCAAAATGTCCTTAATGTTCTCCTCAGCTTGACTAAACTTTAGAGAGGTTTCTTCCTGACTATTGGCCCCTGACCTCCATTTTTTTAGAACATACACTTTAGAAAACTTGAAATTGTGAATTATTTTTCTGCTTCTTTGAGATGTAGATTTTCACCCAGCCTCTTGCAAGTTTTAGACTCCAGGAATGTCTTTCTTAGGAATCTGGAGGCTATCCCTCTGAAATGTAATCACCAAAATGTATAGGGCCCTGTCTCCCAATGTCTATGAGAGGGTAGGAGCCTAATTTTTATAACCAGTTGGCAAACAGAGATGGCCTAATCATGATGACCAATCTTTCCTCTAATGTCTTCTAGGACTTTTTCACTAGCTCACCTCAGTGCTTAAACACTCTTTGCCTTTCGTTTCAATGGAGTTCAGTCTTTCTCCCCTATTGCAATAACATTGATCCATATTGCAATATTCTTGAATAAATTCTTCCTTACCATTTTTAACAAGTGTCCAGTACAATTTCTTTTTTGACAGTATAGAATTTAAAAATAAGTTATAAACAAGTTTTATTTGTATTAACCACCCTAACAATGAACAACATTAAAAAAAAATTAGTTGATGAAATCATGGTTGCTGTGGTTACCTAGCCCAGATTTTCTTTTCTTCTCTTGTGGTGGGCAGTAGAGCCCTGTAATGGTTAATTTTGTGTGACTACTTGATCAGGCCATGAAGTGCCCAGACATTGGGTTAAACATTATTCTGGATATGTACATCTGTGAGGATGTTTCTGGATGGGATTAACATTTGAATTTGTACTTAGCACAGCAGATTGCCCTCCCTAATGTGGGTGGGCCTCATCCAGTGAACTGAAGACTTACATAGAACAAAAAGCCTGAGTAAGAGGAAACTCCTCCTGCCTATTGGGTTGGGACCTTGGTCTTTTCCTGCCTTCAGATTCAATAGCTGCTCTTTTTTTGGTTTCAAGCCTGCTGGCTCTCAGGCTGGAAATTCCATCATCAGTTAACCTGGTACATTCTCAGGTCTTCAGACTCTAACTGGGATCATACCATCAGCCCTCCTGGGTCTTCAGCTTGCTGACTGCAGATGTTGGTGTTTCTTAGCATCTATAATCATCTAAGCAAAAGAAAATTCCTATGAATGAATGAATGAATGTGTATATACATGTATATCTCCTGATGGTTGTTGCTTTAGAGAACCCTAATAACAGCCCCATGGCAAATTTGGCTTTAGGTAGAGCTTCTTGATAGGACAAAGCATCTGGTTATACTACTAGTAACATTTATAAGAGTTTGGATAAATATTAATCTCTTTTTGCAGGTTCCTGTCAGAGAAGAGCTATGAGTGCCATAACTAGAAAAGTATCCATTGTTTCTCCAAACTCTAGAGGAAGATTGAGTGTAATATATCAATGACTTTAGGATAATTTTAAAAGCAGACAGACATAAGTCTATGCTTCCCCTCCCTTCATCCCCTTGTATTGATCAATCTATATCTTCTTTTCCTTTTTCCTTTATGTCATATGTTTCCCCCTCCCTCTTTCTCATTGTACAATGTCTTGAAGGCCTTTCATAAGAATACATGAAAGAGAATGATCATTAGGTAGGTGCCTTGAAGCTGGAACTACACAGACCATTTTTAAGACTCATCTCTCTAACGTTTATCAAGTGTTTTAGTTCTTGAGCCCCTAAAGTTGCTTTATTTATTCAATGTGAGATTTCCACATTTACCTTATAAAATTTCTGTGTTCCACTAAATAGCACATATGTAAGTGTCTTTCTGTAAAGAATAACAAAGTTACATTATGTTGATTTTCAGGTATAATAAAACTTTAATTAGTTTTAATCTGTATATTAAAATAACAAGCTTGTGATGGTGAGGAATTATGTGACTCCCATTAGCCTGCATGCTAGGAGAACTGCTCAAGAATGGGTCCTATAGGTTATGAAAGGCAAGAGATTGAAGAGCCAACCCTAGGTAGACAATAGGGACTTTGTAGCAAGACTATCTGAATGCTGAGTTTTAATTTGGTTTTCATAGGACCAAGATACATCTATTTGTTACCCAATATCTGTAATGTCAACAATATATAACCAGAGAGTCCATAATATCTTTAAAGCATTATAAGATGGCTATAGTTTTTATAAAATAAGATACTTTGTAGTTCTTAGATCCTCTTTGATCTCAAAATGTAATTAAAATGAGAATCAGAATTGTAGAATTTTATTTTCATGAAAATTCTGTCTTCATGTCAGTGTAATTCTACAAACTATGCAGTCTCTAGTGTCTAATAGTTTCAGGAAATTAAAATAATTGAAGACAAAAAATAATTTCTCCATATAATTTTCTCATCCTTTAAAAAAAATTCAAACTATATAGCCACTAGAAGACGCCCTACCTAAATTTTACTTGTGTCTATCAAGTAAATGATCAGCTGATTTAAAATTGACATAATTAGTTGAAAGGATGATGCATAGAATATACTACAATGCTCTGCTATTCTTTGAGAACTGTTTCTCATTATGTCTAAGAAGATATTTCTTTTACTTTTTTTTTTCAATGGAGAACAGAAGATTCAAACACTTTGCACCTATGGAGACTTCATAGGATATGGGTCTACAAGTGTTGCTGTGTCCCTTTTACTCTGGAGACAAAGGTAATTATGGCAGTCTAAATTTTGGTGAGTGAAAAGGAAGGTAACAGTAAATATTTATACTACTTATAAACAGTTATGAGTCACCTGTCAATTTTCCTCATTTCCACAGATAGCCAACTGAAAGCAGGTAGAAAATGGAGCTCAAGAATTCAATTAACTTTCTTGCTGAATTTTGGTAACAGTTCTTTAGTAAATGATGGTGATGATATAAAAAGTTAATGCATGTTGCTGAGAAGGTTGCTTGACTCTGGCCCAAATGGTTGCAAAATTTCCATGACCCACATTTTAGACTGAAAACTAAATGAAAAGGGGAGGTTAAAAAGTTACAATCACTGTGTTGGTCTTCTTCATATTTCCTACACTAACTTCAGCTGTCAGTTACAAAGTTAGATTTGCCTTTTCCTCATTTTGTCTCAGTTGCACATTTTCTCTATTAAAAAATAGAAAAATGGGTGCCTGGGTGGCTCAGTTGGTTAAGCAACTGCCTTTGGCTCAGGTCATGATCCTGGAGTCCCGGGATCCAGTCCCACATTGGGCTCCCTGCTCAGCAGGGAGTCTGCTTCTCCCTCTGACCCTCTCCTCTCTCATGTGCGCTCTCTCTCTCTCTCATTCTCGCTCTCTCAAATAAATTAATAAATAAAATCTTTAAAAAAAAGAAAAATATTTTAAGCTCAAAAGAATTTTGGTATTTCTGTCACCTTTGTTCTGAAGACAAAGTTGAAATATTATGCTATTTTAATTAAGCAATAATGGTTGAGACATAAGACATTACCTGGGAATTAATAGAAGCTAAGAAGTGCTGATGCCTTAGGTTAAGCCAATAGCTACTGAATTCTTAGTAAAACACAGATTTTGAAATCATTATTGCATTTCTGATAAAAGACAAAAACCAAATAATGTGGTCCAAGGATTTTTATTCCTTGTCTTATAAACTTATTTTCCTAAATTATTCTTTTTCATACCTGCTCTATTCTTTCACTATGACTTTCTACTTTATTCTTCAATTTAAATAAGATATTTTTGTGCATCTGCTAAAAGAAAGGTACTGTCCTAAACACCATAGGTTATGTAAATATTGTGAAGGCTGTCTTTGTCCTTCAAAGGTACACAGCTCTGTGTACCTTTATGTTTCATTTACCTGAATAGATTCAGGTAAATGAAACATAAAGCCAACTGATATTGCCATTACTCTATAGAGTTACAAAATACAAAGGAAGAAAGGTAGCCATACTTTAATTACATATAGAAGACTCCATTAAGGCCACTGGAGAAGGGGTTAGAGTAGAAGTAAAATTTTTCCTGGGTCTTATATATCAGTTAGGATAGAATTTTTTTAATGGGTTACAGAAAGCTCTACTATAGAGGCTTAGGCAAATAAAAGGTTTAATTTTCTTGCATGAGAATAGTCTAGAAGTGGGTAGTCCAGGGACATTATAGCAATCCAAAACTTTCATAAAGGAACCAAAGGCTTTCTTTCTTTTTGTCCATTGTCCCTAGTGACAACTGCTACATTACAAATATAACACATATTCCAGGTGATAAGGATGGAATGAGAAAATACGACACTTGTGTACTTTTATATTTCTGTCGTACTGCCCCACCTAGAAGCACAGGTAAATTTCGTATTTTAGTTTTCCAGCCATGGGAGTAGGTAAGAAAAAGAGAAAAAGAGAAAGGGATTGGAATCTGTGTTGAGTGACCCAATTTATATTAACTGTAACAATTCAAATCTTTGACTTTATACAACCCCTCAGAATTGGAAAGGAAATGGTATTACTTTCTGTCTTTGTCATTTTGGACTGCTATAAAATAATACCATAGACTAGGTGGTTTAAACAACAAACATTTATTTCTCACAGTCCTGGAAGGTGGGAAATCCAGGATCAAAGTGTTGGAAGACCTGGTGTCTGGTGAGGTTGGGCTCCTGGCTTGTAGACAGCTGCCTTCTTGCTGTATCCTCATTGGCAGGGGTTTGGGGGGTTTGGAGAGGAAGGAAGAAAGGGAGGGAGGCAGAAGAGAGAGAGAGAGGAAACACTGATGTCTCTCATACACGAGAACTAATCCCATCAGGTGGGCCCCAACCTCATGACCTAATTACCTCCCAAAGGCCCCATCTCCAAATACCATCATATTGGGAATTAGGGTTTCAACATATGAATTTGAGGTGGGGTACAAACATGCAGTCCACAACATTCTACCCTTGGACACCCAAAATTCATGTCTTTCCCTCATGACGAATGCATTTATTTCATCCCAATACCCTCAAATGTCTTAACTCCTCTAGCATCAGTTCTAAAAGCTAAAGTCCAAAGTCTCATCTAAATACCATCTAAATCAGATATGGGTGAGACTTGAGGTACTAGTCATCCTGAGGCAAAATTCCTCTCTAGTTTGTGTACTGTGAAATGAAACAAGTTATGTACTTCCAAAATACAGTCATGGGATAGGCAAAGAATAGCTTTTCCCATTCCAAAAGGGAGAAATAGGAAAGAAGAAAGTGGTGATGGATCCCAAGTTGGTCCTAAACCTAGCAAAGCAAAGTCCATTAGACTTTAAGATTTGAGAATAATCCTCATTGGCTAGATGCTCTGCCTTGTAAACCCACTGAGGCGGTGGTTACTCCTTCCACAACTATTGGAAAGCATCACGGCTGCCAGGTCCTGCAAAGTTGCCTCGAAGCTCTGGGTGGCTGTTGCCTGGCCTGTTGAAACTGAGGTGATGCCTTTCACCCTTAAAACCTGGGAAAGAGCCCTTGTGATCTCTAAATCCCTGTTGGGGTCATTCTTCCCTTGTCTTGAAGAATAGAGCATGTTCATGGCCCAATACCTCAATGGACCAATCCTGTAAAATCCAAGAAATCTGACAGCCTTCTTTCATTTCTCCCATCTCCTGCTTCATTTCAAACCAGGGTTTTCTTTTGGGGGTAGCAGATTAAGTTTATGGTTCACAGTGTACTAATCTCCTCCTTCAGAACAAACTCCTCATTGTTTCTGTTTTTTGTTTTTGTTTTGTATTTTTTTTGGCAATATGGATAGGCTGAGAATTTTTTGCTTAACAATTTCTTCTTCAATTCATTTCTCTTTTCTTGTGCATTTTACTATAAGCAGTCAGGAGGAACTAAGCCACTTCTTCCATACTTTGCTTAGAAATCTCCTCAACTAAATATCCAGTTGCATCTTTCATAAGTTTTAACTTCCACAAAATATTAGAACAGGAACACAATTTGGCTAAGTTCTTTGCCACTTTTGTAACAAGGATTGGCTTTTCTCTATTGTCTATTAAACATGTTCCCCATTTCTATCTGAGATCTCATTAGAATTGATCTTAATGTCCATATTTCAGCCAACATTTTGCACAGGAGTATTTATATATTCTTTAGAAAGATGGAAACTTTCCCTGCGGTTCTCTTTTCTTTCTTAGCTCTCACCAGACTCACCTTCAAAATTCCTTTCATAGCAATACTGGCTGCTTCTAGCATGAAATTCAAAACTCTTCCAACCTCTACCCATTACCCAGTTGCAAACCCACTTCCCATTTTCAGGCATTTGTAAAAGCAGCACCCTACTCCTCAGTGCCAGTTTCTGGCATAACCAGTATGGCCTGCTATAACAAAAATTTCATAGACTGAATGGCCTCAACAACAAACATTTATTTCTCACAGTTTTGGAGGCTGGGAGATCCAAGATCAAGGTGTCTGGGAAGAACCTGTTTTCTGGCTTGTAGACTCTCCCTCTGTATCCTCATATGGTGGGGGGAAGAGGGAAGAAAGGAGCGAGACAGAGAGAAGAAAGAGAGACAGAGACAGAGAGAGGGTGGGAGGAAGGGAGAGAGAGTGTGCATGAGTCGGGGGAGGGGCAGAGGGAGAGAATCTTCAAGTAGACTCCCTGCTGAGCTTGGACCCTCCCCCCCACTGCAGGGCTTGACTCCAAGACCCATGAGGTCATGACCTGAGCCAAAACCAAGAGTCAAACACTCAACCAACTGAGTCACCCAGGCACCCCTGTCCTGTCTCTTCTTAGAAGGGCACTAATTCCATTGTGAGGGCTCCATTCTCATTACCTAATTACCACCCAAAGGCCCCATCTCCACATTCCATCACATTGAGAATTTGGGTTTCAACATGAGTTTGTGGAGATGCAAATATGTAGTCCATAACATTTTCTCTATATGTAGATTATATATATATATATATATATATATATATATATATATATATATGTATACTGAAAACACTATACATAAAAATTGATGTCTTACTTTTGGGAATCAAGTTCTTATAACTGTATAAAATGTCATCTTCTTAGTTTTCCCATACTCTAATCTTACCAAATATTTATACATATAAATATATAAAGTGATATTCAACATGTTTAATAACCAGACTGACACATGCACTGATCAACCAGAATTGACACTGACTTTTGTGCTGAAGAAGTTCCTAGAAACCTGTTTTGCTAGGAATTATGCCTACTGCTACTGGATCCTAGATTGTGGAAGTTCTTCCAGGGTTCCTGAAAAGGGCTGGGATTGGAATTAGATACTGGGGCACCCTGAGCAGGACGTAAACTGCAATATACCAGTGCATATCAGTTGAAAATTGCATTACTGTTTCTGATTTCTATTTCAGTGATTGAGCTGTGTATTAATCCTGTACCAACACCACAATTATTTTTTGGTATAAACACAAATTTTTAGGAGCAGTTTCAGATTTATAGCAAAATTGAGAGAAAGGTAATAGATTTCCCATATACCTCCTGCCCTTATACATGTATAGCTTCCCCCATTTTCAATATCACACATAAGAATTGTACAGTTTTACCAAAAGGATGAACTGACATTGATCCATCATAGTCACCCAAAGTCTACAGTTTATCTTAGAGATCACTCTTGGTGTTTTATATTTTGTGGGTTCATATAATGTATCATGGTATACATCCATCATTATAATATCATAGAGTATCTTCAGTGCCCTAAAAATCCTCTGTGCTCGCCTATTCATCTCTCCCTGGCTCATGCCTACCAACCACTGATCCTTTTATTGTCTCCATAGTTTTGCCTTCTCCAATATGTCATGTATTTGAAATAATAAGTATGTAGCCTTTTCAGATTGGCTTGTTTCACTTAGTAAAATGCATTTAAGAATCCTTCATATCTTAAAAAAATCTATGTCTTTTTATGGCTTAACACCTCATTCCTTTTTAGTGCTGAATAATATTCTATTGTCTGGATGTACCACAGTTTATTAATCCATTCACCCACAGAAGGACATATTAGTTGCTTCCAAGTTTTGGCATTTATGAATAAGGCTGCTAAACACTCATGTGCAGAATTTTACGTAGACATAATTTTTCAACTCCTTTGTGTAAATACCAGGGAGCATGATTGTTTGGTCATATGGTAACAGTATGTTTAGTTTTGTAAGAAACCACCAAACTGTCTTTAAAAAATGGCTGTATGGCCTGTGTGGCTCAGTTGGTTAAGCATCCAACTCTTGATCTCAGGTCTTGGTCTCAGGGTCATGAGTTCAAGCCCCATATTGGGCTTCACTCTGGGTGTGGATTGTACTTAAAAAAAATAAAAATGGCTGTATCATTTTGCATTCCCACCAGTAATGAGTGAGAGTTCACGTAGCTTCACATCCTTGTCAGCATTTGGTGTTGTAAGTATTCTGGATTTTGGACATTCTGATAGCAGTGTTTGCTAAACAAAGCCAAAGTGGAACCCCATGCACCACTCAACAAGTGTTAATTTAACAAATTTGTAGCACTTAGCATATCAATTAATCTGTGTTTTCTTTTTTTGAGTGGTTGCTCAAGAGCTTTCAATATTCATTTACATCTAATCCAAGTTCTTTTTCAAATTATATCATTTCCCAAGTAATGTGAATACTTTTTAATAACAAAATAATTCTAATTCCTTTTTCCATTCCTTGTATGATTGCTGTCATTCATTTCACTTATTGTTATCTTGCTATTATTTTGATCAAACTACTATTAGATTAATTAAGAATAAGGAAAATAAAAATGTTTATTTTACCTTTATTTATTCCATCTTTGCTGCTCTTGCTTTTTCTATGTACATCAGAGTTTCTGACCTGTATTATTTACCTTGCCTCTAAAGAACTTCTTTTATCATTTTTTTTGAGGCAGGTTTATCAGCAATAAGTTTCCTCAAGTTTTGTTTATCTGAGAAGGTGTTAATTTCTTCACTTTTGAAGGATAATTGTACAGGGAACAGAATTCTAGGTTGGTGGATTTTTCTCTCGCAACATTTTTAGTATTTCATTCCACTCTTCTTTTTTTTTTTTTAAGTAATAAAAATTTATTGAGAATTCCTGGGATGGTGGTTATCGCCTCCCGACCTGAAGGGAGGAACCAACACTGTAGGCAATCACTCTGAAATCACACTGTCCCAACACCTCTGGCCGACACAGGGAGGAGCAAAATCATTCCCCAGAAAACCTGTCAGGCTTTGTTCATCCAAGAAGGGTTGGGAGGACAGATACGGGAAGGACCATCACATGATACTGGGGGTGGGATGGGGGTGCGCTGGACCCCAAGCTGGCTCCTCAAAACCCAGGGGAGGAACAGATCCACTTCTTCTCTGGGAGTGGAGTTCCCAGTCACCAGGCTCATTTCTTACCCTTGATGAGGCTGTCACTGCCCCGGGTGAAACTTTCATCCTGTAGGTTCAGGACGAGGTTGTCCGCAGTGAGATAGATACGGTTCTGTGATGTGGCAATCGTCTTGGAGATGTTCTGGGCTGCCCGGATCTTGCGCAGTTTGATATAGCCAGGGTTCTTGCTCAGGGCTTCTCCAAGCATTTTGGCGGCCTCAGCCTCACCCTCGGCCTGCACAGTCTTCTGCCCCTGTTCCTGCTTTGCTTTTTCCACCAAAAACTGGGCTTGCTGGGCTTCCTGCTGAGCCACTAGTTTGGCTTCCGCAGCAGCTGTGTATTCTCGGCTAAAGCTGAGCTCTGTGATGGCCACATCATCCAGAATGAGGCTGAAGTCCTTGGCCCTCTCTGTCAGCTCCCGCTGGATCAACAAGGATACCTGGGCCCGCTGGGTGATCAGCTGTGAGGCACTGAACTTGGCCACCACACTCTTCAGCACCTCGTTGACAATGGACGGGAGCACTCGCTCCTCGTAGTATATAGCCTTAGGCGCTGATACATGCTGGGAAGCTCCATGGCATTGGGTCGAGACAGCACTCGCAGGGAGATGTTCACCATCTGCAGGTCTTTGGAGCCTGTGGGGGAGGAAATTTTTCGGGGTCTGGCCCGAAGGTCATAGATGATGGGGTACTGGAACCAGGGGATCCTGAAGTGAAGGCCTTCGGCCAGTATGGTGTCTTGCTGCACGCCACCGATCCGATTAAAGAAAACGGCTCTGTGCCCGCCTTCCACGGTGAACACGGATTCGCGGACACCATACGCCATGGCGCCGGCCCCCAGCAGCAGCTTCAGTGCCGTGCCCGTGCCCCGGGGCCCGGAGGGCAGCCGTCCCGCTAAGTCCTTCAAGTTCTGGGCCATGTCCGATCCTGAGGCAGGCGGCACCAGTGGTCAGAAGCGGGTGCCGGCCCACCTTAACCCCACTCCAGTTCAGAGATCGCACCCTTCACACGAGGGTCCGGGGCCACGGGGCTCGCGGGAGAAAGGCTCCACTCTATTCTTGATACCATGACTTCTGAGAGGAAGTCAGATATAATTCTTATCTGTCCTTTTATAAGTAAGGTGTTTTTTCTTCTAACTTTTTCCAGTATTTTACCTTTGATTTTCTACAGTTTAAAAATGATATGCCTAGGTGAGTTGTTGTTATTGCTGCTGTTGTGGTTTCATTTATCCTGCTTGGTGTCCTCAGAGCTTCCTGGATCTGTGGTTTAGTATCTGACATTAATTTGAGGAAATTCTCAATCATTATTGTCTCAAATATTTATTTTTTTCTCTTTTTCCTCCTCCTGCTATTCCCATTACACATATGTTCCACCTTTTGTAGTTGTCCCATAGTTTTTAAACATTCTGTTCTTTTTTTTTTCAATCTTTGTTCTTTTTGCTTTCCAGTTTTTGAGGATTCTATTGATATATATTCTAGCTCAAAGATTATTTCCTCAGCCTTGTTCAGTTTACTTAATAAGCCCATCCAAAGTATTCTTTTCTTTTATAGTGTTTTTGTCTAGTATTTATTTTCATTCTTAGGATTTCCTTCTCTCTGTTTATATTATCTATTTGTTCTTTTGCATTGTCTTCTTTATCCATTAGACCACTAAGCATATTAATCATAGTTGTTTTAAATTCCCAGTCTGCTGGTTTCAACATTCCTGCCATGTCTGGTTCTGATACTTGCTTTGCCTCCTCCAATTGTGGGGTTTTTTTTGTTTGTTTGTTTGTTTGTTTTTTGCATTTTGATATGCCTTGTTATTTGTTCCTGATGGCTGCACATGGTATACCAAGTAAAGGAATTACTGTAACTAGTTCTTAATTTGTAACAGTGAGGTGTGGGAAAGGGGAAGTGTTTTGTATTTGTATAATTAAGACTCAGTCTTTTAGTGAGCCCATGCCTCTGGACTGTGAACTTCAGAAGTATTTCTGAGTTTTTTCTCTCCCCTTAGTTGGGCTGGATTTAAGTATTTTCCCTTTTCCAGGTGGAATACTAGAGCCAGTTGAAGTTGGACACTTCCCTTCAGGAAGCAAGAAGGAATATTTTTTCTCTGATATTTACTATGGGAATCTGATCAAGATCTCTAGGTAAATCCCACAATATTGTGGAGGCCCATTGGAATTTTTAACTCTCAGAGTTGTCAGCACTCAGCCTCCAGCAATTTGTCAATTATAGTTCAGGTTTTCTTACTCCAGCAGTGGTTCCCCTGGCAATTTCTGCTAATAAGTCTCTGCTTCAGGAAGTCATGACTCATACCTTCAACTCTCTGTCTCTCCAGTCTTGGGGGCAGAAGTGTGCTGTGTGTCCTCCCTTCTTCTATGGATCCAAGAAGAGCTGTTTTTTCAGTCTGTTCAGCTTTTTTGTTGTGAGGTTAGAGTGGTGATTTTAAAGCTTCTTATATGTGGAAATAAAAACTGGCAGTTTCCACAATATTTTAGTTAATATATTTTATAACATTTTATGGATCAAATCTCCTGTTTATATTTTTTAGAAAATAATTTTATATTTTCAGGCACATTTTCTTCTAGCTTAACTTGAGAATCAGCTTTTTCAGGTACTTAAAACTTCTTATTGTGATTTTGTTTGGAATTAAATTGAATTTGTGGAACACTAAGATATTGAGCTTCATCCAAGAACATGATATCTACTTTGATGGGAATGGGGTAACTATTGATGTTACAGAATAGGATAACTCATTCAATGGAGATATATTTGGCATTACTATATAAGTTTTCTTGACTTTTGGGAATCAAGTCCTTCTAACTGTATAAAATATCACATTCTTAGCTCATCCATTATGACCACTAGGTCATTGACTCACTTTAAGATCCTGTTGTGCCCTTGCCCTTCAGAATCTTTCATCAGAGTTTTCTTAAAGAATTTCACTAAAAACTCATTATCCAGTTTATACCCTTGATAAAGTCTACAAGTTTATCTTAAATAATTCCCCATTGAGCATCAAGCTCATTCACAGATCAATTTCTAAAAATATGACAGCTCTTGAATCTGTGTAAATTAACCTTGGTTTTGTGTGTGTGTGTGTGTATAAAATGAGTGTGTATATACATGCATATACACAAACTCATATATATAGAAATATATTTATATTTTAAAATATCTTACATAATTTCCATAGATCTAATTTTTAGCAGTTGATGTTTTTCTTGATCTGGTAATTTAATTTTCATTCTGTCGGTCAGAAGCTTTTGGATTTGGTCATGCTCAGCAATGAGCTTTTATAGGTTTTCCCTGTGACTTGGCAGCTTCTGCCACTTTGTAGATTAAAATGTGTTAGAGAAGTGTGAAGAAGGCTACTTTACATATGAAAATACCTTAATTAGCTAAACAAATATATTTAACTTATTTCACTATTGGACTATAAACTTCTTAAGACCATAGCATGAGTCTAAATTAAATTTTTATATTCCAGGGTGCTTAGTGTAACTATTTTGTGACTGGGAGGTGGATGTATTGATCTAGGGCATTAAAGATAATTAACTTCTATTGAGTACTTGCTCTGTGTGCGTCAATTTTCTAAGCACTTCACATGAATTTTCTCATTTAACTTTTTCAATAAACCTCTGAGGTAAGTACTACTATACTTATTTTACATATGGTTCAGAGACGTTGAGAAACTTGCTAAAGTTCTCAGAATTAATAATTATGGAACTAGTCAATCTAGGCAGTTTGATGTCAGAATTCATCTTGAAACCAGCAGCTATGCCTTCAGAATATCTATTACTGAATCTAAACCAAGTTTTTGGTCTTGCCTGTATATGCTTCCTGCCAGGTCCCTCATGTTGTGGTGTATAACATTCTGGTCAGGTACGTAGGAGACCTGAGGCCAAGGTGAGCTCTGCTTCTGACTAACAATGAGACTCTGACCATTGTTTCCTTAATTCTTCTAACAGAATTTGTTTATGTCTATAAAGCGCTTTATGATGTATTGCTTGAGTAGTTGTAATGGTAGGCAAAATAATGCACTCCCCACCCTAAACATCCACATCCAAATCCCTAGAACCTGTGAATATGTTTTTAAAGGGAAAGAGGAATTAAGGCTACTCACAGACTTAAGGTTGTTAATCAGCTGGCCCTGAGGTAGTGAGGGTATCTTGGTTTATCCAAGGGTGCCCAATGTTTTAAATGGGTCTTTATAAGAGAAGGAGAGTGGGAAAGGCAGGAGAGTCGATGTCAGAGTGGGAAGAAGTTCACCAGGAGCCAAGAACTTCAGGCAGCCTCTAAAGCTGGAAAAGGTAAGGTAACATTTACCCTTGGGCCTCCAAAAGGAATTCGGGCCTGCCAATACCTTGATTTTTAGCCCAGTGTGACCTTTTCAGATTTCTGGCCTCCGGAATTGTAAGATAATGAATTCATGTTGTTTTAATTCATCAGGTTTGTGATGATTTTTTTTTTACAGCAGTATTAGGAAACTAATATAATTACCATTACGAATGTGTAACAGATATCATTATCCTTGTTTTGTGGATGTGGAGAGGAGGCTTAGAGTTTAAACGGCATATTAGGGAAACTCAATCATTAAATACTGACAAGGAAATTAACTCAGGTATTTGGACTCCAAATCCAATGGACATTTTATTGTGAATTAAGGGGGTTGGATGACAGGCTCTCGAACATCCTTCTAGTTGTAACATTTCATCACATAATGTGTCAAATGAAATCACAGATTAAATGTGAGGATTTGTTTGGCTTTGTATCTCCTCAGTTTTCAGGGGTATTTCTATGGCAGAAAGGCTTTAGTGTCTTTTTGCTGTGCAGCAAAATAGGTGGATGTTTTGTTTTTCCAAATGTGGGCCTTGTAGCCTTTGCTCCTGGCTCTGATGTTTAGATGCTTAGGCTCTTTCACTTAACAGAAGTAGTTCTCTCCTTCTGTGCCCGTTAAGGATTTACTGACTGTTCACCAAACTGACTTTTTGCTGACAGAAAGTAAATTTTGCTTGACCTGTTTTCTTGAATGAAATTTGTCTTTTCAATAATTCAAAACATTTTGGACAAGCAAGATTAAATTCGTCGTTTGTTTTGAAACCTATTACATTATAGTTTTTTAAGATTTTATTTATTTATTTTAAAGAGTGAGACAGTGAGAAGGGGAGGGACAAAGGGAGAGAGAGAATCTCCAGCAGACTCCCTGGCTGATCATGGAGTCCGAGGTGGGGCTCCATCTTACAACTCTGAGCTAAAATCAAGAGTTTGACACTTAACTGACTGAGCCATCGGGGCAACCCTATAGTTTCTTATGTACGTGTTAACATATATATAAGTGTGTACGTGTATATATAAGTATATGTACTGATATAAGTGTGTGTGTGTGTATATAAGTATACATATAAGTATATATATACTGATACAAATACCTTTAAAATGTCTTCTCTCACTTAAAAATTTTTTTAGTTTCAGCATTTTATTTTCAAAATATTAATAGATTTAGAGACAAGTGTGTAGAAAAATGGTCTGTAATTCCACTAACCAAATGATTCTCTGTTGACCTTTCACAAAAAAAAAATAGGAATAATCTATGCACATGACTAGAAAATGTGAACAGAATGAGATGGTGTAGGATGAAAGAAAAAGAGAATGATTTTTATGTGAGTAGTTAGGTTTATGTGCATATTTATTAAATTTGATAAAATTTAATCACTTTCTATAAGCAAGGTCCTATATTTGAATTGTATATTATGCACCCAAACAAGAAAAAGCCCTCCATGGAATGCTGCTTACCTAAACTGGTTGTAACACTTCCAAGTGTTTTTTGTTGTTTTGGCTTTGGTTTTTGTTAGAATTATTTTAAGCTCTTTAGGATTTTTGTTAGAAAGACTGTGGTGCCACGGTGGACAAGAGCATTAAAGTGTGAAGAATGTCCTTGTCACTGAGGAGCTCTGATATTCACTGGTGCTATAGATTATGTCTGAAAAGTTAAATATTAGAATGAAATATAATTCAATGGAAGCCCATAGTATGTATACAAGTAATTCACAAATAAGTCAATATGTTTTAATCTTTCATTGAAATATATTTTATATATTTATATATATATAAAAGGTGAAAAGAATATAAAGGTGAAATATATAAAGTGTGAAAATAAAGGTGAAAAGAAAAACTTGTATATATGGATTATGAATCATTTGAATGCGTGTAATATCACTTATTGGGCGCTGTTACATCAGGAATTTCATATGCATGAATATAATGATCCCAACAATGTTATGAAGTATCACTATTTTTCCTGTTTTATAAATCAGGAAACTAAGGGAAATGTTAGATAACATGATGAAGATCACAAGCTAGAAAGTCACCTATGATAATATAACCAGCAGCTTTTATTGCCAAAGTACATGTTCGTTCTGTGTTGTATTGCCATTCTCTGGATAAAAATTGTCTAGCTTTCCTATCTTGGTTATAAACTATGTATAAACTTATAAAGATGCTAGCAATATTTTATCAGTTGCAAACACCTCTGAAGCTTATTTGCTACTCAAAGATGAACTATTTTACTTTTAGGGATACCTTCTTCCAGGGAAAGGAATAGCAAATGATTTTAAGCAAGTACCTATGATGTAAAAGAGGAACAGTGGTAGAAGCAGATCAGTAATTAAACTGTATAAAATCAGAAGTGTGTGCAGAAGCAGAAGACCTCATTTTTGCATTAATTATATAGTTATTAAAATGTTTTCAAATGGTTTTTTCCTAGAATCAGAATTACTGCCAAGTAATTATTTGTTCGTCCAGTAGTCATTTGTTGATAATGGAAAGGAAACATATGTGGCAAGGTTTAATTCTAGTTGAAATTATTGTGTGCTTTTGTATAAGATTATGAATTACCATTTTGAATCATTCTCAGGATTTATTTGTGGAGGAAATATGGCACAAACTTATTAATTAACTTCTCATCCAATGTGAGATTATGTACTAAAATCAATGAATTGGACCCCAAAGAAGTCCATGTTGAAAACTTTATAACACATGAATAAAAGTAAAAGTATATGTGTTTGCATTCTAAAACAATTTCATAGAGATATTTATAGTGATTTTCAAGTAGAAATATTTTAAATTAATGGACACAATTAGAATCTAGGTTAAATTGATGTAAAGGCTTAATTTTCTGAGTATCTTTTCTGATGACATCTTCAAATATATTAAAGCTGATGTAACTGTCAGGTCTACCAGTTATACATGTGTATGCACATGCACATGTGTGGGTATGTGCATATGTGTAACCTTACCAGAGTGAATTACCAATTCATACAATTCTATTTTAGTCTACCCTGAAATGCATTTCTTTACTTTTTTTTTTTAATGTTTCAGTTGGGAAAAGGGTTTCTTTGGATGCACATATGCTGGCTAACAGTTTTTTATAATAATGGTTTTTGTCAGCAGTGGGTAGAGAGGTAAAGGAGTTGCACTGGAAGGTTAATTTAAATGTAAATTAAGATTTTTCAGTCTTTGAGCTGGTATAGGGAATCAAGGTTAAATTTGTGACCCAGCTAGACTTAATTGACTTAATTGACCAATATATCTCAGGCATTTTATATTTACAGTATTTCATTCATTCTAAGTTACACATTTTTAGTTATCATTGATGCATCCTGATTTCAGAGGTCAATATACAATTGATGGTGTTTTACAATCATTGACCAGAAAGCAGTTGCAACGTATTTTCTATTATTGTGCGTGCAGGCGCTTAGTCATAGAGATTTATTTCCACATCAACTGAATATATGTATTGTATTACTGTAAATGTTGAATTTGACATTTAAATGTCAAATAACTTAAAGATCATTTGAAAAAGGAGTAGAGTTGCTGCCTGAAACACTTCCACTGATAAATTATAGTAAAATAATCATTAAAACTTATAGACCTAAATTGTATTTAGAAACTAAGATTTGGTCCCAGGTATTGCCTATTGCTAATGGTGTCACTGTTTTTATACAACTGGAAGGCACCTGGCTCTCATTATCTATAATCATTTATTTACTTGTTGGTTCAACCCTAGGGTAATATAAAATAGTTTCAGAATTGCTAACCCACACTCCCGTGAGAAACTGTTTTACCAACTAGTCTACAGGGTTGCTTAACAGTACATTTTATTTAGTCTCCTAGTTAAAACCTTATTTTTAAAAGTTAGGTCAGCTCTTCAGTATATCTTCAGACAGACTTGAAAAATCAGAAGGATGTGATCTCCCCTTGCTGGTTTAAAGATGAAGTAGGGCAACAAAGGAATGTAGACACCCTCTAGAAGCTGAAATCAACCCCGGCTGAGAGCCAGCAAAGAAATGGGAACTAAATTCATAAAACAACCTAAATGAGGATAGAAGTAGACTCTTTGCCAAAACTTCAAGTAAGGAGGCAGCTTTGCCAACATCTTTACATCAGCCTGTGAAATCTGGAGCAGAGAAAACCAGCCAAGCCAACTTGAATTTCTGACCTATAGAACAGTGAGATGATGAATTTTTGTTGTTTTGGGTCATTAGGTTTGTAGTAATGTGACAAAATAGAAAATGAATACAGCGTCCTTCCCAATAATTAATAACTTCTGTCATGAGAAAAGATCAAACAAATACAAAATACTCAACCTGTACTCTTCAAAAGTGTCAAAGGCATGAAACACAAGGAACGGTAACAAATAGAAGGGACTACAGTGACAATGGCAACTCAGTGCAGTATGAGTTCTAGATTTGATCTGAAACAGAAGAGTAACAATCATGGAAGAACCGTTGAGATTCAGTGAAGTCTGCAGTTTAGTTTATAATATTCTACCAATATTAATTTCTAAGTTTTGAGGATTATACTTCCATGATGTATACTTCCATGGATGTTCCATCTGTGATAACATGGGGAGGGGCTGGGTGAAGTTACATGGAAATGCTCAGTACTACTTTTGTAACTCTTTTCTAAATCTAAATTTGCTTTAAAAAAGATTATGGAAAGGGGGTCACTCGTGGAAGGAAATTTTAAACAGTATAGGAGCAATTTGAAATGTTGCTTTTCCAATGTGCCTTATCACAGAAAATGTGTGTGTATGTGTGGGGGGGAATGCATGTTGACCATGCCAACTAAATTCAATTCAGGAGAGTTGGACATTGAATATGAAAATGACTTTAGAATAACTTAACGAATTTGGATAACTTTTTTTTACATATATAAGTAAATACATACACTAAATATTTTGGCTAAATAATTAAGAGTTCAAGTATAAAAATTAAGTGATTAGAAAGCATTGTGTCATAGCTTAATTAGCTGCATTTGTTGTGGTATAGTGAAATGGGGGCATTTACAATAGATAGTATGTTAAATGTGAAAAAGTTTTATATCGCTTAATCTTTATAGCATACATGCAATGAAATATTTTTATTTACATAGGCATAAACTAAAGTTCAGTAATATTAAATAATTTGCTGAAACTCATAGTATTTGTAAGGGACATAGCTGAGATTTAAAGCAGCTCATCAGACTACAGAGCCTATATTCTTTACATAAAATATGCTATCTCCTGTAACAAATCAGAGTGTACACCAGGGCACAGACTTCACCCTGAATTCACAAAACTAAAGTCCTAACCTCTTAAACCTGCACATCTAACAGATAGCATATAGAGTAGGAACTAAATGCTACAAATTAAGTAATTAAGCTTGTTTAGAAGGGTGAAATATTGAAAATGAGAAAATAATCACATGACAATTTATTCTTTTAGATGTTAATTATGTTCTGAGACCCAAAGTAGCCATAAATTTGAGGGGTTTCATTCTATTTTTCTTTGGATCAAAGAAAATGGTGAAACATGCACTATTCTGAATTATTTTTAATTATATTTAAATTATAAAATTTGGCCTATTAGAGATAGCAGAGGTAGGAGTGATGGTGATGAATAGTCTCATTTAGAAGCTCCAATAGTTTTTGTGTGAAATTGAAACATAACAAATTAACAAATTTTGTAAAGCACAAGCTATCCCATTCTTTTCAAAGGCGCTTGCTAATTTTTGAGAAAGCATAGAAGAGCGAACAAGAGGAGTTTAGTTTCTAGGCCATATTTCATCTTTTATGTCATGCCAGTCAAAACACTTCCTGTTTATTTTGCAACTTTCCCAAATGAAACATTTTAGAAATGATATTTACTTTCAACACTCTGTGCCTTGAAAGTGGTATTTAAATAACCACATAGTAGGAATTTGAAAAAAAATATGGAAATGCTCAATTTAGGGAACTATCTACATATACAAAATTTTTGGTACTGTTGAAATTGGGTTCATCAAATGAGTCAAAAATAGTTTAAAATAAAGTGTTGGTATTATCTCTTCATTACGTATTCAAGCTATTAGCAAAAACTACATAAACTTGAAGAAAACCACTCCAGATTCTAATGCACAGAAATAATTTTCATTACTATTAGATAACCGTTATAGATCAGAGACAATAGAGATCTATCATTCTATCTAAAAATGGATTTTTGTATGTGCTATTTAAATAAAAGGTCGCATGGTATTCTTTAAATAAAAGCAATACAGGAATGAAATTTCAGTAACTTCTCATCTCCTTATACATCTTCACAAAAATTGAGCATTAAAAAGCTCTCTAATATTAAAGTGAGATTATGAAATAAAATAGAGATTATAGCTTAATATAGTTTTCAAACTTTAAAAAAATTCAGGCATCATTGATTAACTCACTGCTTGAAAGTAAGAGTAATTTGCACTCTGACATTCTCTTCCATTGCTACACTTCTTGATTTATTAAGTTTTTATGCAGTCAGGCTTCTAATAGTTATAGTATGTTATATAACCATAACTCACACCATTATTTAATAGAAGTATTATATTTAAATGGATTTGGTGTTCACCACTGTATATTTAAAATGGCTTCTTCATTCTGTATGTTTATTTTGATGTATTTATTAATAAATAGGATTGTTTGGTTAAATGTAGTTTAGTTTTTACCCCAGAAGAATTTACAAGTGCTATAGATGCAGAGATATTATAGGCGATACGCTTTGTCTGCTTGAATATATGGAATTTTCTCTTTTCTATAATTCTATAATTCTATCAGAAGTCTTAGTTTTGAGCACTTTGTACTGAATTTGCCTGGAACTCTGTGTGGTCTGTCAATTTACAGATTTATTTCTTTCATTTTAAGGATCTTTCTTTATCCACTATCTTTTCTGACCTACATTAATCTCTTTATATTGCTTATATTTGCTATGATCAATTCAAGTCTTACTCATTGTTAATAATTTGCTTTTCAATTGTCCATGATGTCTATTTCATTCCTTGCTATACCTAGTCTATATTATTTAATACTGTGATTTTGTTCCTTAATGCATTTTGGTTCCCTGTTTCTCTTTAATTCGGTTTATCATCTCCTATTTGAATTCTTATTTATCAAATTTGTTTTCATAAAAAATGTTCTAGTGTAAAACATTAAAAAAAAAAGAAAAAAAAAACACTTGTGGTAAATATCTTTTCTATTCTTTGGAATTTTATTTTCCTAGCCTGCATTCTTCACTTGGCTTTTGTCTTCTATATTTTCTTTTTTCCTGCTCGAGTATTTTCTCTTTTTCTAGGCAGTTGGGGGGGGACCCTCTAAATTTGTATGTACAAGATTAAACACTGGAGAGACTGATTCTCTGTCCTATTTCTAAATACTGAGGATTCCCTTGAATTTTATTTAGACTTTTCTGTTTTAACTATTTACTTAATACTTTGGAATGTTAATTCCTTAATATTAGGAGAAATCTGGATCAGACCACAATCTGAAAATATTACCTAGAAAATTCAGTACATCTTTATTATTATTATTATTTCTTTTTTTATTACATTATGTTAATCACCATTTATTACATCATTAGTTTTTGATGTAGTGTTCCATGATTCATTTCATTGTTTGCATATAACACCCAGTGCTCCATGCAGAACATATCATTATTATTTCTATATTAAATTTGAGCTTTATCTTACATGAATAGTTGTTCAATATTTTATTATTTCTAAAATATAAATAGAAACAAAGTAAAATTTTAGTCAAATGATACACATATCCAATTTTCATGGAAAAAATAGGTGGGTAATTATGCTATTTTTTGGACTTTTTCTTATTATCAGAACTTTAAATACAATATAGATCACTAGCATTTATAGCAAAATTAGAGGGAAGTATATATTCTATATATGAATGTATTTTTTCTTGTTATTAATACTGTGACTATAAACTACTCTTCAATTTTATAGCAAGAAAATATTTTAAAAGTAGACTCTGATGCAAGCATCTACTGTTTCCCTTTGTTGTTGTATGATTCTTCTGTAACACCTGCTAGGGACAAGAGTTCTTGCTGCCATATCAAAAATGGAATCTTAGATTTTATTTGTAATAAATATTGTACTTCAAGTTTAATTATGGAAAGATAGCATTTTGAAGTATTGCTTTAACTGTTTGATTTAAAATATCTTTTTGACATAAAAACAACTAAAATGCTCTTTCAGTGAAAACATGTTTTAATAACTTTTTTGGCAATAATTTTAGAAGTAGTTCTTATATTTAAAGAGTTGGTTTTCAAATAGTTTCTGAAATGCCAGTGGGTAGAGATAAAGAGTATCCTATTGAGGCTGCTTGCTGAGGCTCTAAGTTTTGTATGCTTGAAGTTGTTACACAGAAATCTGATTAGACCACGTTCTTCCTGTACTGCTATTAAATGACTGCAGGATTATGCTTCCTGGAAGCCTAGGGTTGTCTGCCCCTGGCTTTATATCCGTGTTTATTTGACCACAGATACTGCCTCACTTGCAAACAGCTGAACTCCAAGGCCCTCATTGCTCCTTCGTGGTAGTTGATCATTAGACTTTACGCATTGAAAAGCAGCTAGTAGATTTAAAAAAAAAAAAAAAAAAAAAAAAGCTTCATGTGCTTTTCTTTCTTTTTTTTTTTAAAGATTTTATTTATTTATTTGACAGAGAGAGACACAGGGAGAGAAGGAACACAAGCAGGGGGAGTGGGAGAGGGGGAAGCAGGCTTCCTGCCAAGCAGGGAGCTTGATGCAGGGCTGGATCCCAGGACCCTAGGATCATGACCTGAGCCGAAGGCAGACACTTAACAACTAAGCCACTCAGGCCCCCATTCATGTGCTTTTCTTTGAATGTTGCAACTGATTGCTAATATTATACTTCCTCTTTTCATTTCAGTTTTACAAATGGCAAACCAGAAATTCTAGCATAAGGGGAGAATTATGCGGAAAGTTAATGCTGAAAGTTAAGGAAGCTGAACTTTTTTTTCCCAACAGAAATAGTTCCCCACATTCCTTCTATAGCTTAAGTCTCCATTACAACACACCCTGCAAGAAAAAGCTGACAATGTGAACAGAAAAACCATTAAGCTGGGCAGCTCAGAAGAACCATCAACCCAAACTTCCCCCTTGATAGCAGTAAGTCCACCCTAGGTTAGAATTCAGCTGAATTGCTTGTGCAGGTTGTCTGGAATGATTTATTCTCTTTATGAGAAAGGGAGAAAATTATCCAAAATCCATTGTCTCCAATTCATGTGATTAATGGACATTAGCCAATATTTGCAAGCATAATAGGAGAAAGACCAGTTAGAAGAGCCTGCCAGAGAGGGACTCCTGAGGATGCTCCCTCAGACTTAACTTGGCAGTTAATCAAACAGTTCTTCACCTGCCACTAAGGCTTTCTTCAAAGGAAGCAAAGTGGAGGATCAGGAAACATGACCTTGGAAGCCCTATTTACCTGCCCCAGAACAAGTATCAAACATTTGTCTTCCATCAAGGTACAAGTTCAGGTATATTCTCTTATGTGTGCTCCTCAATATCCTTCTCTAATGAAAGTGATGGAAAGAGAATCCCCCCCCCAAAAAAAGATTTTGTTGCTATGTTGGTGTTGGTGGTGGTAGTTTTATTCCTAAATGAGAAGTTACTATATCTGTTTGATCATGACTATCTATAAAAATAGAAACAGCATGAGTCAACCAGGGATGATCTACAGTCAGCAAGAGTACAAATCTGTATTTCTTTTGTTTAGCCCATCACGAGGTTTCCCTGTTTCTTATTTTCAAGGGGATGGTAGGAGGCTGTGATAAGCAGACTTGAGTCACTGTAGGGATTCAAATGGGAATGACGGTGCTTTTAAATGTAATTTACCACATCTGACATTATTTATATTACCCATTGTATCCTGAGGACCTTTTCTAATTGCAAACCTTGTTTCATTCGTGGAATCCACCCATTGGCACTGATATTAATGATTAATACTGCTGAATTTCTCTCAGTATTATTCCTTGCAAGGTTTCTGGTGGTCAGATCTTCAGATGTTCCTTTTCCCCAGTTAGTACAATGAAGCAATCCTCTAGAGTTGACTGTTCCCCTCTCTCTTTAGATAGGTTGGTATAAGAAGCCCATCGACTTTCTCACCACACAGAATTAGTCATTTATACTGACTTTTCAATATGACACTTGGGATCTATTCAACTCTGGTAGTGTTATTGACACTTCAGCTATAAAACTTAAATTCCCCAAATCCAATGATTTACTTTTCCTTTACACCACGGACATTATGGAATTGTCCTTTAAGACAGGTGATCGTCTCCTGATGAAATGTGTTGGGAAATGGATCTAAATACAAAGATGTGGAATTTCTGATTGTCCCAAATCCTATTTTTCCTAAAAGTAACATTAAAAAAAAGTTTGGTATCTTTGTTGTTGAGACCTACAACTTTCTACTAGAAATAAGATTTTACCAACCTTGCTATTACTATTATATGAGTGTATTATGACTTGCCTGGCAAATTACAGACCATTTCTTTGTAGGTCCTCAATAATAGTAAAATTAAATTTTTAGCACTTCTGTTTCTTTTGTCAAGATGCATACACCTGTTAAATGTCTGCTCAACTTAATTTTCTTTAGTCTTTGTCATTTTAATTGTATTAATAGCTGTTAACTGATATTATCTCAGGAAATCTCAATCCTAGTGCCATAATGAATCCTCCTCTCCATAGACACGCATTCTTGGATGATAACATTATTTTTCAAGGTACTACTCTGACCAAATAGTTTTAGAAGACTGACTTCAGATAACTAAATGATAGTTGATGAGGGAAATCATAGCATTACCTTAAAGTAGATAGCTGATACCTACTTGGCAGATTTCATTTGTGTGTGTGTGTGTGTTGTATGTGTTAATTCTGTGTTTCACTGAAATATAAGTATACCAGGGCACACAAAAGACTGAGATTGAGGAATTCTTTTAATAGGCAACTTTTGATAGATGGTTGTCTCTTACTGCATGTGGATATATCACAAGGAGACTTAAACAGCTGTTTGTTCCATGTTTCGCATTAAGATCTAAAACTAAATACGAATTTTATATCCTAAAAGTAGTTAAAATTTCATTACTTTCACAATTTATGTGTATAAAACATTAACATTCTTATGTTAATTAACTTTCTAGATATTTGCAATAAAGATGACACAAGGTTGTATCTATGTGATCAGAAATTACTCTGTCAGCTGACTACCCTGAGGGATGGCTTTCACAAGCCCATTCTAATTTTTTCACCCCTGTGTATCTTGTGTCTGTGTTTCACGTACTGAAATTTTAAAATATTAAGCTATTTCAGTTTGGCAGCCTAATATAACAAGAAATCAGTTAATACAAGAAAAAGTATGTTAAGTTTACATATCACTATATATATAATTCTATAGTTAACACATTTTTATGTTAAGTAAAGAAACTTAAGTAAATTAAGAACAGTACTATATTATTATTACTTTTTAAAGATTTTATTTATTTGACAGAGAGAGAGCGAGAGCAGGAACACAAGCAAGGGGAGTGGGAGAGGGAGAAGCAGGCTTCCCTCTGAGCAGGGAGCCCAATGTGGGGCTCGATCCCAAGACCCTGGGATCGTGACCTGAGCCGAAGACAGACGCTTAACAACTGAGCCACACAGGCACCCTAAGAGTACTATATTATTGAAACAAAATGTGATTAAACATACCAAGATCTAATGACTAAGTAGAAGAAAAGAATACGAGATATTCAGAGAACAATTTTATAGGATATTTTAGCTGCAGTGCTTCTTATCAGTTAATTTTCCATTTAGGTAAACTGACATATAAAGAGACATGGGGCAGTAAAAATGAGCTTTTTGTCTAAAACAAATTTCTTCACAATTAACAATTTGATTTTTTTTTTTAAGATTTTATTTATTTGACACAGAGAGAGAAAGAACACACAAGCAGGGGGAGGGGCAGACGGAGAGGGAGAAGCAGACTTCTCATTGTTGCAGGGAGCCTGATGCGGGGCTTGATCCCAGGACTCTGGGATCATGACCTGAGCTGAAGGCAGACTGACTGAGCCACCCAGGTGCCCCTAACAAGGTGATTTTAAAAACCATATTTTAGTCTAAATGGTTTCACATGACTAGAAAAATGATTTTAAAAATAAGATAAAACGAAGATTTGGAAATGTTGGCTTAGAAATCTCTGAATGCTAGAGGCTTCTAAATTTCTAACACAAGCTAATGTGTATTTCCTATGCATTTAGCTTAATATAGAAGTTCTTTCCAGAGTCTTTTCCCTCAAATCAGGTATAACAACATTCTCTTGAAAAAAGTATTAACAAAAATAATGTGTGTTAGTATTTTAAATTGAAAAAATGATACTTGCTAAATAAGTATTGATAAAAATTGAAAGCCAAATTTTTAACATTACTCATATACTGAACTGCCATTTACAATCAAAGATGACCTATTTCAATTCTGTATGTATTAAAAACAGGAAGCAGATTTCTATTTGTGCACAGCACACTAAAAATACAATTCAAAGAAAGATATATCAAACATTGCCCAAATTTTATGTGTATTAGAAGAATGAAAACATGGTCAGCGTCTTCAAATTTTAATTATAATTTTTATTTTCAATTAATTATAGATTCACAAGCAGTAACAAAGTTAAAAGATGCCATATGCTCTCCACCCAATTTCTCCAATGGCTATACATTAGGTAACTATAGGACAGTATCAAAACTAGGAAATTGACATTGGTACAATGTGTATACATAAAATTCTATGCCATTTTATCATATGTATTATAGAACTGTGTAACCACCACTGCCATCAGGATACATAACTATTCTATCTCCACAAAGATCTACTAGTGTCTGTATTTCAGTTGAGTAAAGAGTAGAAACCTTATTTAAGTCCTTTTATCCTCTCCTATTTGTAATAGAATTGTCTTAATTTCTTCTGCATACATACATACTTTATGTATACGTATATATTGAAGTCCACGTCAGACACTGTTAAACTTTTTGTATTGAACATCAAATATAATTTAGAAAACTTAAAAAAGGAAAGTTTATTGTATTACCTGATTTTTGCTTTTATTCTTTTCAAGTATTTGTCCTTATAACATCTTTTACTTCTGTGACATTTGCCTAACACTTTTAGAAAAGGGCCTATTTTTAAGGAAACATCCACTTATTCCCAAATAAAGCCAGAGCAAGAAATCGGCTATTATGTTGGTGTTTCCCAATATGCCCATTTCTGCTTAAGGGAGAAGATTAAAAATCTCCTTTCAGTAGTGGAAATGGAGTTGAGAACAGTTTAATCTGTGTGTTATTTTGTGAAAGGTCCTCAGATTAAATAACGACGAATTTTATTTTCTTACAAGAGAGGTAATTTTGAATAGTTCTTACATTTGCATATTCAAAAATAAAAATGCATTGTGAGGTAAACATTAAATTCTCCCGCCTACCCTGTCCATATCCAACTAGATCTAATCCTCTACACTATAAGTGATTTGCTGTTTACTTTTACTTATTACCTTTATTACTAATATCATTTTACATTTTATGGAAGTGTAGATATAGATTGTTTTTCACCATTTACACACTCTTCATCTTTTCCTTCTTGGAGACACACCATGTATCTTATTAATAAGTTCCTTATAGATAATTTTTAATGGTATCTTCTATATTTCTAAGACAAACAGTTCTGCAAGGAATAATGTTGCATATGTGTCAGCTTACACAAGAGATATAGCTGTGGAATATATTTCTGGTAATATAACAGCCAGGTAAAATCAAGGGGCATGTATCATTTTTATATTTCCATCATTAATCCATGAGGCCAACCTTCCCACACAGCCCTGACAACTACATTTGTTGTAGACCTTTTCAACTAAGAAATTCAATTTTTAATAGAATTTTTCAATCTGTTAGTTTTTTTGAAGGCTCTTTGTAGTTTTGATTTGAATTTCACTTTGTAGAAGTGAGATCGTATATTCATACATGCTACAAATACTTTTCACCTAGTTTGGTATTTGTGTTTTGACATTGTTTATAGGATTTTTATTCTGCTTTGGGAATTCTCATTTTTCTTGTAGTTGAATTTCGGGTTTTCGACTTTTGGTCATTGTTAAAAGTTTCCAACACTTCATCTCTTATTATTCCCCATAGCCATTATCACTTTCTAACACACGATTAACTTATTACAATTAACTTATTTATTGCATGCATTATGCTTCTCCCATAAAATCCTAAATGTCATGAGCACAGATTTTATTGAACTGCTATATTTTCTGCACTTAGAATACTGCCTGGCATAGAGTGATCTATAAATATTTGTTGAATGAATGGATGTAGGTTTTCTAGATTAGAATTTGTAAAGGAAAACTCAAATAATGGTGTACAGATTCTATTAGAGTTGGAAGGTCAGTTGAGTACTATTGTCCTTTGTCCATTGGAAAATAACTGGGAAAAAATTCTAATTAAAGATCAATGATTAGGAGCTAAGTAGTGAGAGTATGTTATAACCATGAACTGTGTGTCATAGAAGAAAATAAGAGTCCTTGTTTATTCTTTGAAAGATAATCAAATGGCTGTTTTCCTTAAATTATAGAACACACACACATATGTATATATGTATGTGTGTATATATATATATATATATATACACACACACACATATATATGTATTTTTCTATGCTTTCTAAAGAGTAGCTACTTAAATTACCAGTGGAAACCATATAAAGGTATTTTCTTTCAGTGTCTCTACCTATACAATTTAACCCTATTTTAAGTGTTGAGAACTATGACACTTCAAGAGCATTTTAGAGACTACTAAATTAAGAAGAAACTGATATGAAAAATTTTCAAAAGAGAATACAGATAAAACAAAAAGGAACTGCCAAAGAATAAGTTGGCAAATTGGTATTTGGTGTTTCCTGAAAGGACAGAATTTAAAAGTATTTGGAAAGCGAGAAAGTAGGGTGTAGATATGGGGAAAGGTTGGAAAGTTCAGCCAAAAGACCTAAAGTTTGGGTTTGGTTTTGGGTGGGAAGGGGCAGTTAATGGTAGTTTTGGGGTTTCTCTTTGCAATGTGCATTAGAAAAACATGGAAGAAAGATGGTGCCAAAAATGTGAAGGCAAGCTCCTTGCCATTATGGATATGGTATTAAGAGACGGTCGACTGGCAGGCAAGTTTTGTCACCTTTAAGCAATCTGTGTTACTGAAAATAGAAATTTAAAGAATGTGTTTGAATCATTTCTGGGTGAAGGGCACCCGTAGCCATACTGAGAAAGGCAATCGCCAAAGAAATGACTGTTTGTAGCAAAATTAAGAAGTAAGGTGCTATGGGTTGAGTTGTGTCCTAGCAGAATTGAAGTATTGAAATCCTAACCGTCTTCCCCCCGCCCCCAACCTCTCACACCTCAGGACATGACCTTATTTGGACATGGGGTCTTTGCAGATACAGTTAAGATGAATTCCTACTGGAATAAGGTGGGCCCCTCA